>NW_026948668.1:0-63588 GCF_035770615.1 Melospiza melodia melodia
TCTGACTTTTCCAATCACAGGAACATTCGATTGGAAGCTGTTTTGGACAACTTTTCTTTTCTTCCTGCCAAACACTTGGCAGACATCCGTGCAACTTCTAGAACACGATGGGAGATGTTTTCTGTGCTGGCACAGTTTTTCCTAGCCAGACATAGTGGAAAAGCTTTTTGCCGAGGTGTAGATGAGAAGAGGAGCTAAAGAGGAAGGTAGGATGCTCTCCGGAGGTAAGAGCCGCTGCCGGGCGTCTTTCGGCAGAAGCCGCGCTAAGGAGAGCGCTGTGAGCGGCACAATCGTCTTTGCGCGAAGAAGCCGCTTCTTGGGCTCCGGCAGCCGGCGAGAGCGGCAGCTTCGGGAAGGTGAAGAAGCAAGCTGTACAACACTGGGATTGTGTGCGCACCTTGCCAACTGATAGAAAACAGTACCTTTGCACTCTCCTGACTTTTCCAATCACAGGAACATTCGATTGAAGCTGTTTTGGACAACTTTTCTTTTCTTCCTGCCAAACACTTGGCAGACATCCGTGCAACTTCTAGAACACGATGGGAGATGTTTTCTGTGCTGGCACAGTTTTTCCTAGCCAGACATAGTGGAAAAGCTTGTTGCCGAGGTGTAGATGAGAAGAGGAGCTAAAGAGGAAGGTAGGATGCTCTCCGGAGGTAAGAGCCGCTGCCGGGCGTCTTTCGGCAGAAGCCGCGCTAAGGAGAGCACTGTGAGCGGCACAATCGTCTTTGCGCGAAGAAGCCGCTTCTTGGGCTCCGGCAGCCGGCGAGAGCGGCAGCTTCGGGAAGGTGAAGAAGCAAGCTGTACAACACTGGGATTGTGTGCGCACCTTGCCAACTGATAGAAAACAGTACCTTTGCACTCTCCTGACTTTTCCAATCACAGGAACATTCGATTGGAAGCTGTTTTGGACAACTTTTCTTTTCTTCCTGCCAAACACTTGGCAGACATCCGTGCAACTTCTAGAACACGATGGGAGATGTTTTCTGTGCTGGCACAGTTTTTCCTAGCCAGACATAGTGGAAAAGCTTTTTGCCGAGGTGTAGATGAGAAGAGGAGCTAAAGAGGAAGGTAGGATGCTCTCCGGAGGTAAGAGCCGCTGCCGGGCGTCTTTCGGCAGAAGCCGCGCTAAGGAGAGCGCTGTGAGCGGCACAATCGTCTTTGCGCGAAGAAGCCGCTTCTTGGGCTCCGGCAGCCGGCGAGAGCGGCAGCTTCGGGAAGGTGAAGAAGCAAGCTGTACAACACTGGGATTGTGTGCGCACCTTGCCAACTGATAGAAAACAGTACCTTTGCACTCTCCTGACTTTTCCAATCACAGGAACATTCGATTGGAAGCTGTTTTGGACAACTTTTCTTTTCTTCCTGCCAAACACTTGGCAGACATCCGTGCAACTTCTAGAACACGATGGGAGATGTTTTCTGTGCTGGCACAGTTTTTCCTAGCCAGACATAGTGGAAAAGCTTGTTGCCGAGGTGTAGATGAGAAGAGGAGCTAAAGAGGAAGGTAGGATGCTCTCCGGAGGTAAGAGCCGCTGCCGGGCGTCTTTCGGCAGAAGCCGCGCTAAGGAGAGCGCTGTGAGCGGCACAATCGTCTTTGCGCGAAGAAGCCGCTTCTTGGGCTCCGGCAGCCGGCGAGAGCGGCAGCTTCGGGAAGGTGAAGAAGCAAGCTGTACAACACTGGGATTGTGTGCGCACCTTGCCAACTGATAGAAAACAGTACCTTTGCACTCTCCTGACTTTTCCAATCACAGGAACATTCGATTGGAAGCTGTTTTGGACAACTTTTCTTTTCTTCCTGCCAAACACTTGGCAGACATCCGTGCAACTTCTAGAACACGATGGGAGATGTTTTCTGTGCTGGCACAGTTTTTCCTAGCCAGACATAGTGGAAAAGCTTTTTGCCGAGGTGTAGATGAGAAGAGGAGCTAAAGAGGAAGGTAGGATGCTCTCCGGAGGTAAGAGCCGCTGCCGGGCGTCTTTCGGCAGAAGCCGCGCTAAGGAGAGCGCTGTGAGCGGCACAATCGTCTTTGCGCGAAGAAGCCGCTTCTTGGGCTCCGGCAGCCGGCGAGAGCGGCAGCTTCGGGAAGGTGAAGAAGCAAGCTGTACAACACTGGGATTGTGTGCGCACCTTGCCAACTGATAGAAAACAGTACCTTTGCACTCTCCTGACTTTTCCAATCACAGGAACATTCGATTGGAAGCTGTTTTGGACAACTTTTCTTTTCTTCCTGCCAAACACTTGGCAGACATCCGTGCAACTTCTAGAACACGATGGGAGATGTTTTCTGTGCTGGCACAGTTTTTCCTAGCCAGACATAGTGGAAAAGCTTGTTGCCGAGGTGTAGATGAGAAGAGGAGCTAAAGAGGAAGGTAGGATGCTCTCCGGAGGTAAGAGCCGCTGCCGGGCGTCTTTCGGCAGAAGCCGCGCTAAGGAGAGCACTGTGAGCGGCACAATCGTCTTTGCGCGAAGAAGCCGCTTCTTGGGCTCCGGCAGCCGGCGAGAGCGGCAGCTTCGGGAAGGTGAAGAAGCAAGCTGTACAACACTGGGATTGTGTGCGCACCTTGCCAACTGATAGAAAACAGTACCTTTGCACTCTCCTGACTTTTCCAATCACAGGAACATTCGATTGGAAGCTGTTTTGGACAACTTTTCTTTTCTTCCTGCCAAACACTTGGCAGACATCCGTGCAACTTCTAGAACACGATGGGAGATGTTTTCTGTGCTGACACAGTTTTTCCTAGCCAGACATAGTGGAAAAGCGTTTTGCCGAGGTGTAGATGAGAAGAGGAGCTAAAGACGAAGGTAGGATGCTCTCCGGAGGTAAGAGCCGCTGCCGGGCGTCTTTCGGCAGAAGCCGCGCTAAGGAGAGCGCTGTGAGCGGCACAATCGTCTTTGCGCGAAGAAGCCGCTTCTTGGGCTCCGGCAGCCGGCGAGAGCGGCAGCTTCGGGAAGGTGAAGAAGCAAGCTGTACAACACTGGGATTGTGTGCGCACCTTGCCAACTGATAGAAAACAGTACCTTTGCACTCTCCTGACTTTTCCAATCACAGGAACATTCGATTGGAAGCTGTTTTGGACAACTTTTCTTTTCTTCCTGCCAAACACTTGGCAGACATCCGTGCAACTTCTAGAACACGATGGGAGATGTTTTCTGTGCTGGCACAGTTTTTCCTAGCCAGACATAGTGGAAAAGCTTTTTGCCGAGGTGTAGATGAGAAGAGGAGCTAAAGAGGAAGGTAGGATGCTCTCCGGAGGTAAGAGCCGCTGCCGGGCGTCTTTCGGCAGAAGCCGCGCTAAGGAGAGCGCTGTGAGCGGCACAATCGTCTTTGCGCGAAGAAGCCGCTTCTTGGGCTCCGGCAGCCGGCGAGAGCGGCAGCTTCGGGAAGGTGAAGAAGCAAGCTGTACAACACTGGGATTGTGTGCGCACCTTGCCAACTGATAGAAAACAGTACCTTTGCACTCTCCTGACTTTTCCAATCACAGGAACATTCGATTGGAAGCTGTTTTGGACAACTTTTCTTTTCTTCCTGCCAAACACTTGGCAGACATCCGTGCAACTTCTAGAACACGATGGGAGATGTTTTCTGTGCTGGCACAGTTTTTCCTAGCCAGACATAGTGGAAAAGCTTGTTGCCGAGGTGTAGATGAGAAGAGGAGCTAAAGAGGAAGGTAGGATGCTCTCCGGAGGTAAGAGCCGCTGCCGGGCGTCTTTCGGCAGAAGCCGCGCTAAGGAGAGCGCTGTGAGCGGCACAATCGTCTTTGCGCGAAGAAGCCGCTTCTTGGGCTCCGGCAGCCGGCGAGAGCGGCAGCTTCGGGAAGGTGAAGAAGCAAGCTGTACAACACTGGGATTGTGTGCGCACCTTGCCAACTGATAGAAAACAGTACCTTTGCACTCTCCTGACTTTTCCAATCACAGGAACATTCGATTGGAAGCTGTTTTGGACAACTTTTCTTTTCTTCCTGCCAAACACTTGGCAGACATCCGTGCAACTTCTAGAACACGATGGGAGATGTTTTCTGTGCTGGCACAGTTTTTCCTAGCCAGACATAGTGGAAAAGCTTGTTGCCGAGGTGTAGATGAGAAGAGGAGCTAAAGAGGAAGGTAGGATGCTCTCCGGAGGTAAGAGCCGCTGCCGGGCGTCTTTCGGCAGAAGCCGCGCTAAGGAGAGCGCTGTGAGCGGCACAATCGTCTTTGCGCGAAGAAGCCGCTTCTTGGGCTCCGGCAGCCGGCGAGAGCGGCAGCTTCGGGAAGGTGAAGAAGCAAGCTGTACAACACTGGGATTGTGTGCGCACCTTGCCAACTGATAGAAAACAGTACCTTTGCACTCTCCTGACTTTTCCAATCACAGGAACATTCGATTGGAAGCTGTTTTGGACAACTTTTCTTTTCTTCCTGCCAAAC
Source organism: Melospiza melodia melodia (assembly GCF_035770615.1). NCBI lineage: Eukaryota > Metazoa > Chordata > Aves > Passeriformes > Passerellidae > Melospiza > Melospiza melodia. The sequence goes on from NW_026948668.1 coordinate 4,403, forward strand.
ACTTGGCAGACATCCGTGCAACTTCTAGAACACGATGGGAGATGTTTTCTGTGCTGGCACAGTTTTTCCTAGCCAGACATAGTGGAAAAGCTTGTTGCCGAGGTGTAGATGAGAAGAGGAGCTAAAGAGGAAGGTAGGATGCTCTCCGGAGGTAAGAGCCGCTGCCGGGCGTCTTTCGGCAGAAGCCGCGCTAAGGAGAGCGCTGTGAGCGGCACAATCGTCTTTGCGCGAAGAAGCCGCTTCTTGGGCTCCGGCAGCCGGCGAGAGCGGCAGCTTCGGGAAGGTGAAGAAGCAAGCTGTACAACACTGGGATTGTGTGCGCACCTTGCCAACTGATAGAAAACAGTACCTTTGCACTCTCCTGACTTTTCCAATCACAGGAACATTCGATTGGAAGCTGTTTTGGACAACTTTTCTTTTCTTCCTGCCAAACACTTGGCAGACATCCGTGCAACTTCTAGAACACGATGGGAGATGTTTTCTGTGCTGGCACAGTTTTTCCTAGCCAGACATAGTGGAAAAGCTTGTTGCCGAGGTGTAGATGAGAAGAGGAGCTAAAGAGGAAGGTAGGATGCTCTCCGGAGGTAAGAGCCGCTGCCGGGCGTCTTTCGGCAGAAGCCGCGCTAAGGAGAGCGCTGTGAGCGGCACAATCGTCTTTGCGCGAAGAAGCCGCTTCTTGGGCTCCGGCAGCCGGCGAGAGCGGCAGCTTCGGGAAGGTGAAGAAGCAAGCTGTACAACACTGGGATTGTGTGCGCACCTTGCCAACTGATAGAAAACAGTACCTTTGCACTCTCCTGACTTTTCCAATCACAGGAACATTCGATTGGAAGCTGTTTTGGACAACTTTTCTTTTCTTCCTGCCAAACACTTGGCAGACATCCGTGCAACTTCTAGAACACGATGGGAGATGTTTTCTGTGCTGGCACAGTTTTTCCTAGCCAGACATAGTGGAAAAGCTTGTTGCCGAGGTGTAGATGAGAAGAGGAGCTAAAGAGGAAGGTAGGATGCTCTCCGGAGGTAAGAGCCGCTGCCGGGCGTCTTTCGGCAGAAGCCGCGCTAAGGAGAGCGCTGTGAGCGGCACAATCGTCTTTGCGCGAAGAAGCCGCTTCTTGGGCTCCGGCAGCCGGCGAGAGCGGCAGCTTCGGGAAGGTGAAGAAGCAAGCTGTACAACACTGGGATTGTGTGCGCACCTTGCCAACTGATAGAAAACAGTACCTTTGCACTCTCCTGACTTTTCCAATCACAGGAACATTCGATTGGAAGCTGTTTTGGACAACTTTTCTTTTCTTCCTGCCAAACACTTGGCAGACATCCGTGCAACTTCTAGAACACGATGGGAGATGTTTTCTGTGCTGGCACAGTTTTTCCTAGCCAGACATAGTGGAAAAGCTTGTTGCCGAGGTGTAGATGAGAAGAGGAGCTAAAGAGGAAGGTAGGATGCTCTCCGGAGGTAAGAGCCGCTGCCGGGCGTCTTTCGGCAGAAGCCGCGCTAAGGAGAGCGCTGTGAGCGGCACAATCGTCTTTGCGCGAAGAAGCCGCTTCTTGGGCTCCGGCAGCCGGCGAGAGCGGCAGCTTCGGGAAGGTGAAGAAGCAAGCTGTACAACACTGGGATTGTGTGCGCACCTTGCCAACTGATAGAAAACAGTACCTTTGCACTCTCCTGACTTTTCCAATCACAGGAACATTCGATTGGAAGCTGTTTTGGACAACTTTTCTTTTCTTCCTGCCAAACACTTGGCAGACATCCGTGCAACTTCTAGAACACGATGGGAGATGTTTTCTGTGCTGGCACAGTTTTTCCTAGCCAGACATAGTGGAAAAGCTTTTTGCCGAGGTGTAGATGAGAAGAGGAGCTAAAGAGGAAGGTAGGATGCTCTCCGGAGGTAAGAGCCGCTGCCGGGCGTCTTTCGGCAGAAGCCGCGCTAAGGAGAGCGCTGTGAGCGGCACAATCGTCTTTGCGCGAAGAAGCCGCTTCTTGGGCTCCGGCAGCCGGCGAGAGCGGCAGCTTCGGGAAGGTGAAGAAGCAAGCTGTACAACACTGGGATTGTGTGCGCACCTTGCCAACTGATAGAAAACAGTACCTTTGCACTCTCCTGACTTTTCCAATCACAGGAACATTCGATTGGAAGCTGTTTTGGACAACTTTTCTTTTCTTCCTGCCAAACACTTGGCAGACATCCGTGCAACTTCTAGAACACGATGGGAGATGTTTTCTGTGCTGGCACAGTTTTTTCCTAGCCAGACATAGTGGAAAAGCTTGTTGCCGAGGTGTAGATGAGAAGAGGAGCTAAAGAGGAAGGTAGGATGCTCTCCGGAGGTAAGAGCCGCTGCCGGGCGTCTTTCGGCAGAAGCCGCGCTAAGGAGAGCGCTGTGAGCGGCACAATCGTCTTTGCGCGAAGAAGCCGCTTCTTGGGCTCCGGCAGCCGGCGAGAGCGGCAGCTTCGGGAAGGTGAAGAAGCAAGCTGTACAACACTGGGATTGTGTGCGCACCTTGCCAACTGATAGAAAACAGTACCTTTGCACTCTCCTGACTTTTCCAATCACAGGAACATTCGATTGGAAGCTGTTTTGGACAACTTTTCTTTTCTTCCTGCCAAACACTTGGCAGACATCCGTGCAACTTCTAGAACACGATGGGAGATGTTTTCTGTGCTGGCACAGTTTTTCCTAGCCAGACATAGTGGAAAAGCTTTTTGCCGAGGTGTAGATGAGAAGAGGAGCTAAAGAGGAAGGTAGGATGCTCTCCGGAGGTAAGAGCCGCTGCCGGGCGTCTTTCGGCAGAAGCCGCGCTAAGGAGAGCGCTGTGAGCGGCACAATCGTCTTTGCGCGAAGAAGCCGCTTCTTGGGCTCCGGCAGCCGGCGAGAGCGGCAGCTTCGGGAAGGTGAAGAAGCAAGCTGTACAACACTGGGATTGTGTGCGCACCTTGCCAACTGATAGAAAACAGTACCTTTGCACTCTCCTGACTTTTCCAATCACAGGAACATTCGATTGGAAGCTGTTTTGGACAACTTTTCTTTTCTCCTGCCAAACACTTGGCAGACATCCGTGCAACTTCTAGAACACGATGGGAGATGTTTTCTGTGCTGGCACAGTTTTTCCTAGCCAGACATAGTGGAAAAGCTTGTTGCCGAGGTGTAGATGAGAAGAGGAGCTAAAGAGGAAGGTAGGATGCTCTCCGGAGGTAAGAGCCGCTGCCGGGCGTCTTTCGGCAGAAGCCGCGCTAAGGAGAGCGCTGTGAGCGGCACAATCGTCTTTGCGCGGAAGAAGCCGCTTCTTGGGCTCCGGCAGCCGGCGAGAGCGGCAGCTTCGGGAAGGTGAAGAAGCAAGCTGTACAACACTGGGATTGTGTGCGCACCTTGCCAACTGATAGAAAACAGTACCTTTGCACTCTCCTGACTTTTCCAATCACAGGAACATTCGATTGGAAGCTGTTTTGGACAACTTTTCTTTTCTTCCTGCCAAACACTTGGCAGACATCCGTGCAACTTCTAGAACACGATGGGAGATGTTTTCTGTGCTGGCACAGTTTTTCCTAGCCAGACATAGTGGAAAAGCTTGTTGCCGAGGTGTAGATGAGAAGAGGAGCTAAAGAGGAAGGTAGGATGCTCTCCGGAGGTAAGAGCCGCTGCCGGGCGTCTTTCGGCAGAAGCCGCGCTAAGGAGAGCGCTGTGAGCGGCACAATCGTCTTTGCGCGAAGAAGCCGCTTCTTGGGCTCCGGCAGCCGGCGAGAGCGGCAGCTTCGGGAAGGTGAAGAAGCAAGCTGTACAACACTGGGATTGTGTGCGCACCTTGCCAACTGATAGAAAACAGTACCTTTGCACTCTCCTGACTTTTCCAATCACAGGAACATTCGATTGGAAGCTGTTTTGGACAACTTTTCTTTTCTTCCTGCCAAACACTTGGCAGACATCCGTGCAACTTCTAGAACACGATGGGAGATGTTTTCTGTGCTGGCACAGTTTTTTCTAGCCAGACATAGTGGAAAAGCTTGTTGCCGAGGTGTAGATGAGAAGAGGAGCTAAAGAGGAAGGTAGGATGCTCTCCGGAGGTAAGAGCCGCTGCCGGGCGTCTTTCGGCAGAAGCCGCGCTAAGGAGAGCGCTGTGAGCGGCACAATCGTCTTTGCGCGAAGAAGCCGCTTCTTGGGCTCCGGCAGCCGGCGAGAGCGGCAGCTTCGGGAAGGTGAAGAAGCAAGCTGTACAACACTGGGATTGTGTGCGCACCTTGCCAACTGATAGAAAACAGTACCTTTGCACTCTCCTGACTTTTCCAATCACAGGAACATTCGATTGGAAGCTGTTTTGGACAACTTTTCTTTTCTTCCTGCCAAACACTTGGCAGACATCCGTGCAACTTCTAGAACACGATGGGAGATGTTTTCTGTGCTGGCACAGTTTTTCCTAGCCAGACATAGTGGAAAAGCTTGTTGCCGAGGTGTAGATGAGAAGAGGAGCTAAAGAGGAAGGTAGGATGCTCTCCGGAGCTAAGAGCCGCTGCCGGGCGTCTTTCGGCAGAAGCCGCGCTAAGGAGAGCGCTGTGAGCGGCACAATCGTCTTTGCGCGAAGAAGCCGCTTCTTGGGCTCCGGCAGCCGGCGAGAGCGGCAGCTTCGGGAAGGTGAAGAAGCAAGCTGTACAACACTGGGATTGTGTGCGCACCTTGCCAACTGATAGAAAACAGTACCTTTGCACTCTCCTGACTTTTCCAATCACAGGAACATTCGATTGGAAGCTGTTTTGGACAACTTTTCTTTTCTTCCTGCCAAACACTTGGCAGACATCCGTGCAACTTCTAGAACACGATGGGAGATGTTTTCTGTGCTGGCACAGTTTTTCCTAGCCAGACATAGTGGAAAAGCTTGTTGCCGAGGTGTAGATGAGAAGAGGAGCTAAAGAGGAAGGTAGGATGCTCTCCGGAGGTAAGAGCCGCTGCCGGGCGTCTTTCGGCAGAAGCCGCGCTAAGGAGAGCGCTGTGAGCGGCACAATCGTCTTTGCGCGAAGAAGCCGCTTCTTGGGCTCCGGCAGCCGGCGAGAGCGGCAGCTTCGGGAAGGTGAAGAAGCAAGCTGTACAACACTGGGATTGTGTGCGCACCTTGCCAACTGATAGAAAACAGTACCTTTGCACTCTCCTGACTTTTCCAATCACAGGAACATTCGATTGGAAGCTGTTTTGGACAACTTTTCTTTTCTTCCTGCCAAACACTTGGCAGACATCCGTGCAACTTCTAGAACACGATGGGAGATGTTTTCTGTGCTGGCACAGTTTTTCCTAGCCAGACATAGTGGAAAAGCTTGTTGCCGAGGTGTAGATGAGAAGAGGAGCTAAAGAGGAAGGTAGGATGCTCTCCGGAGGTAAGAGCCGCTGCCGGGCGTCTTTCGGCAGAAGCCGCGCTAAGGAGAGCACTGTGAGCGGCACAATCGTCTTTGCGCGAAGAAGCCGCTTCTTGGGCTCCGGCAGCCGGCGAGAGCGGCAGCTTCGGGAAGGTGAAGAAGCAAGCTGTACAACACTGGGATTGTGTGCGCACCTTGCCAACTGATAGAAAACAGTACCTTTGCACTCTCCTGACTTTTCCAATCACAGGAACATTCGATTGGAAGCTGTTTTGGACAACTTTTCTTTTCTTCCTGCCAAACACTTGGCAGACATCCGTGCAACTTCTAGAACACGATGGGAGATGTTTTCTGTGCTGGCACAGTTTTTCCTAGCCAGACATAGTGGAAAAGCTTGTTGCCGAGGTGTAGATGAGAAGAGGAGCTAAAGAGGAAGGTAGGATGCTCTCCGGAGCTAAGAGCCGCTGCCGGGCGTCTTTCGGCAGAAGCCGCGCTAAGGAGAGCGCTGTGAGCGGCACAATCGTCTTTGCGCGAAGAAGCCGCTTCTTGGGCTCCGGCAGCCGGCGAGAGCGGCAGCTTCGGGAAGGTGAAGAAGCAAGCTGTACAACACTGGGATTGTGTGCGCACCTTGCCAACTGATAGAAAACAGTACCTTTGCACTCTCCTGACTTTTCCAATCACAGGAACATTCGATTGGAAGCTGTTTTGGACAACTTTTCTTTTCTTCCTGCCAAACACTTGGCAGACATCCGTGCAACTTCTAGAACACGATGGGAGATGTTTTCTGTGCTGGCACAGTTTTTCCTAGCCAGACATAGTGGAAAAGCTTGTTGCCGAGGTGTAGATGAGAAGAGGAGCTAAAGAGGAAGGTAGGATGCTCTCCGGAGCTAAGAGCCGCTGCCGGGCGTCTTTCGGCAGAAGCCGCGCTAAGGAGAGCGCTGTGAGCGGCACAATCGTCTTTGCGCGAAGAAGCCGCTTCTTGGGCTCCGGCAGCCGGCGAGAGCGGCAGCTTCGGGAAGGTGAAGAAGCAAGCTGTACAACACTGGGATTGTGTGCGCACCTTGCCAACTGATAGAAAACAGTACCTTTGCACTCTCCTGACTTTTCCAATCACAGGAACATTCGATTGGAAGCTGTTTTGGACAACTTTTCTTTTCTTCCTGCCAAACACTTGGCAGACATCCGTGCAACTTCTAGAACACGATGGGAGATGTTTTCTGTGCTGGCACAGTTTTTCCTAGCCAGACATAGTGGAAAAGCTTGTTGCCGAGGTGTAGATGAGAAGAGGAGCTAAAGAGGAAGGTAGGATGCTCTCCGGAGGTAAGAGCCGCTGCCGGGCGTCTTTCGGCAGAAGCCGCGCTAAGGAGAGCGCTGTGAGCGGCACAATCGTCTTTGCGCGAAGAAGCCGCTTCTTGGGCTCCGGCAGCCGGCGAGAGCGGCAGCTTCGGGAAGGTGAAGAAGCAAGCTGTACAACACTGGGATTGTGTGCGCACCTTGCCAACTGATAGAAAACAGTACCTTTGCACTCTCCTGACTTTTCCAATCACAGGAACATTCGATTGGAAGCTGTTTTGGACAACTTTTCTTTTCTTCCTGCCAAACACTTGGCAGACATCCGTGCAACTTCTAGAACACGATGGGAGATGTTTTCTGTGCTGGCACAGTTTTTCCTAGCCAGACATAGTGGAAAAGCTTGTTGCCGAGGTGTAGATGAGAAGAGGAGCTAAAGAGGAAGGTAGGATGCTCTCCGGAGGTAAGAGCCGCTGCCGGGCGTCTTTCGGCAGAAGCCGCGCTAAGGAGAGCGCTGTGAGCGGCACAATCGTCTTTGCGCGAAGATGCCGCTTCTTGGGCTCCGGCAGCCGGCGAGAGCGGCAGCTTCGGGAAGGTGAAGAAGCAAGCTGTACAACACTGGGATTGTGTGCGCACCTTGCCAACTGATAGAAAACAGTACCTTTGCACTCTCCTGACTTTTCCAATCACAGGAACATTCGATTGGAAGCTGTTTTGGACAACTTTTCTTTTCTTCCTGCCAAACACTTGGCAGACATCCGTGCAACTTCTAGAACACGATGGGAGATGTTTTCTGTGCTGGCACAGTTTTTCCTAGCCAGACATAGTGGAAAAGCTTGTTGCCGAGGTGTAGATGAGAAGAGGAGCTAAAGAGGAAGGTAGGATGCTCTCCGGAGGTAAGAGCCGCTGCCGGGCGTCTTTCGGCAGAAGCCGCGCTAAGGAGAGCGCTGTGAGCGGCACAATCGTCTTTGCGCGAAGAAGCCGCTTCTTGGGCTCCGGCAGCCGGCGAGAGCGGCAGCTTCGGGAAGGTGAAGAAGCAAGCTGTACAACACTGGGATTGTGTGCGCACCTTGCCAACTGATAGAAAACAGTACCTTTGCACTCTCCTGACTTTTCCAATCACAGGAACATTCGATTGGAAGCTGTTTTGGACAACTTTTCTTTTCTTCCTGCCAAACACTTGGCAGACATCCGTGCAACTTCTAGAACACGATGGGAGATGTTTTCTGTGCTGGCACAGTTTTTCCTAGCCAGACATAGTGGAAAAGCTTTTTGCCGAGGTGTAGATGAGAAGAGGAGCTAAAGAGGAAGGTAGGATGCTCTCCGGAGGTAAGAGCCGCTGCCGGGCGTCTTTCGGCAGAAGCCGCGCTAAGGAGAGCACTGTGAGCGGCACAATCGTCTTTGCGCGAAGAAGCCGCTTCTTGGGCTCCGGCAGCCGGCGAGAGCGGCAGCTTCGGGAAGGTGAAGAAGCAAGCTGTACAACACTGGGATTGTGTGCGCACCTTGCCAACTGATAGAAAACAGTACCTTTGCACTCTCCTGACTTTTCCAATCACAGGAACATTCGATTGGAAGCTGTTTTGGACAACTTTTCTTTTCTTCCTGCCAAACACTTGGCAGACATCCGTGCAACTTCTAGAACACGAGGGGAGATGTTTTCTGTGCTGGCACAGTTTTTCCTAGCCAGACATAGTGGAAAAGCTTGTTGCCGAGGTGTAGATGAGAAGAGGAGCTAAAGAGGAAGGTAGGATGCTCTCCGGAGGTAAGAGCCGCTGCCGGGCGTCTTTCGGCAGAAGCCGCGCTAAGGAGAGCGCTGTGAGCGGCACAATCGTCTTTGCGCGAAGAAGCCGCTTCTTGGGCTCCGGCAGCCGGCGAGAGCGGCAGCTTCGGGAAGGTGAAGAAGCAAGCTGTACAACACTGGGATTGTGTGCGCACCTTGCCAACTGATAGAAAACAGTACCTTTGCACTCTCCTGACTTTTCCAATCACAGGAACATTCGATTGGAAGCTGTTTTGGACAACTTTTCTTTTCTTCCTGCCAAACACTTGGCAGACATCCGTGCAACTTCTAGAACACGATGGGAGATGTTTTCTGTGCTGGCACAGTTTTTCCTAGCCAGACATAGTGGAAAAGCTTGTTGCCGAGGTGTAGATGAGAAGAGGAGCTAAAGAGGAAGGTAGGATGCTCTCCGGAGGTAAGAGCCGCTGCCGGGCGTCTTTCGGCAGAAGCCGCGCTAAGGAGAGCGCTGTGAGCGGCACAATCGTCTTTGCGCGAAGAAGCCGCTTCTTGGGCTCCGGCAGCCGGCGAGAGCGGCAGCTTCGGGAAGGTGAAGAAGCAAGCTGTACAACACTGGGATTGTGTGCGCACCTTGCCAACTGATAGAAAACAGTACCTTTGCACTCTCCTGACTTTTCCAATCACAGGAACATTCGATTGGAAGCTGTTTTGGACAACTTTTCTTTTCTTCCTGCCAAACACTTGGCAGACATCCGTGCAACTTCTAGAACACGATGGGAGATGTTTTCTGTGCTGGCACAGTTTTTCCTAGCCAGACATAGTGGAAAAGCTTTTTGCCGAGGTGTAGATGAGAAGAGGAGCTAAAGAGGAAGGTAGGATGCTCTCCGGAGGTAAGAGCCGCTGCCGGGCGTCTTTCGGCAGAAGCCGCGCTAAGGAGAGCGCTGTGAGCGGCAAAATCGTCTTTGCGCGAAGAAGCCGCTTCTTGGGCTCCGGCAGCCGGCGAGAGCGGCAGCTTCGGGAAGGTGAAGAAGCAAGCTGTACAACACTGGGATTGTGTGCGCACCTTGCCAACTGATAGAAAACAGTACCTTTGCACTCTCCTGACTTTTCCAATCACAGGAACATTCGATTGGAAGCTGTTTTGGACAACTTTTCTTTTCTTCCTGCCAAACACTTGGCAGACATCCGTGCAACTTCTAGAACACGATGGGAGATGTTTTCTGTGCTGGCACAGTTTTTCCTAGCCAGACATAGTGGAAAAGCTTTTTGCCGAGGTGTAGATGAGAAGAGGAGCTAAAGAGGAAGGTAGGATGCTCTCCGGAGGTAAGAGCCGCTGCCGGGCGTCTTTCGGCAGAAGCCGCGCTAAGGAGAGCGCTGTGAGCGGCACAATCGTCTTTGCGCGAAGAAGCCGCTTCTTGGGCTCCGGCAGCCGGCGAGAGCGGCAGCTTCGGGAAGGTGAAGAAGCAAGCTGTACAACACTGGGATTGTGTGCGCACCTTGCCAACTGATAGAAAACAGTACCTTTGCACTCTCCTGACTTTTCCAATCACAGGAACATTCGATTGGAAGCTGTTTTGGACAACTTTTCTTTTCTTCCTGCCAAACACTTGGCAGACATCCGTGCAACTTCTAGAACACGATGGGAGATGTTTTCTGTGCTGGCACAGTTTTTTTTAGCCAGACATAGTGGAAAAGCTTGTTGCCGAGGTGTAGATGAGAAGAGGAGCTAAAGAGGAAGGTAGGATGCTCTCCGGAGGTAAGAGCCGCTGCCGGGCGTCTTTCGGCAGAAGCCGCGCTAAGGAGAGCGCTGTGAGCGGCACAATCGTCTTTGCGCGAAGAAGCCGCTTCTTGGGCTCCGGCAGCCGGCGAGAGCGGCAGCTTCGGGAAGGTGAAGAAGCAAGCTGTACAACACTGGGATTGTGTGCGCACCTTGCCAACTGATAGAAAACAGTACCTTTGCACTCTCCTGACTTTTCCAATCACAGGAACATTCGATTGGAAGCTGTTTTGGACAACTTTTCTTTTCTTCCTGCCAAACACTTGGCAGACATCCGTGCAACTTCTAGAACACGATGGGAGATGTTTTCTGTGCTGGCACAGTTTTTCCTAGCCAGACATAGTGGAAAAGCTTGTTGCCGAGGTGTAGATGAGAAGAGGAGCTAAAGAGGAAGGTAGGATGCTCTCCGGAGGTAAGAGCCGCTGCCGGGCGTCTTTCGGCAGAAGCCGCGCTAAGGAGAGCGCTGTGAGCGGCACAATCGTCTTTGCGCGAAGAAGCCGCTTCTTGGGCTCCGGCAGCCGGCGAGAGCGGCAGCTTCGGGAAGGTGAAGAAGCAAGCTGTACAACACTGGGATTGTGTGCGCAGCTTGCCAACTGATAGAAAACAGTACCTTTGCACTCTCCTGACTTTTCCAATCACAGGAACATTCGATTGGAAGCTGTTTTGGACAACTTTTCTTTTCTTCCTGCCAAACACTTGGCAGACATCCGTGCAACTTCTAGAACACGATGGGAGATGTTTTCTGTGCTGGCACAGTTTTTCCTAGCCAGACATAGTGGAAAAGCTTGTTGCCGAGGTGTAGATGAGAAGAGGAGCTAAAGAGGAAGGTAGGATGCTCTCCGGAGGTAAGAGCCGCTGCCGGGCGTCTTTCGGCAGAAGCCGCGCTAAGGAGAGCGCTGTGAGCGGCACAATCGTCTTTGCGCGAAGAAGCCGCTTCTTGGGCTCCGGCAGCCGGCGAGAGCGGCAGCTTCGGGAAGGTGAAGAAGCAAGCTGTACAACACTGGGATTGTGTGCGCACCTTGCCAACTGATAGAAAACAGTACCTTTGCACTCTCCTGACTTTTCCAATCACAGGAACATTCGATTGGAAGCTGTTTTGGACAACTTTTCTTTTCTTCCTGCCAAACACTTGGCAGACATCCGTGCAACTTCTAGAACACGATGGGAGATGTTTTCTGTGCTGGCACAGTTTTTCCTAGCCAGACATAGTGGAAAAGCTTGTTGCCGAGGTGTAGATGAGAAGAGGAGCTAAAGAGGAAGGTAGGATGCTCTCCGGAGCTAAGAGCCGCTGCCGGGCGTCTTTCGGCAGAAGCCGCGCTAAGGAGAGCGCTGTGAGCGGCACAATCGTCTTTGCGCGAAGAAGCCGCTTCTTGGGCTCCGGCAGCCGGCGAGAGCGGCAGCTTCGGGAAGGTGAAGAAGCAAGCTGTACAACACTGGGATTGTGTGCGCACCTTGCCAACTGATAGAAAACAGTACCTTTGCACTCTCCTGACTTTTCCAATCACAGGAACATTCGATTGGAAGCTGTTTTGGACAACTTTTCTTTTCTTCCTGCCAAACACTTGGCAGACATCCGTGCAACTTCTAGAACACGATGGGAGATGTTTTCTGTGCTGGCACAGTTTTTTTTAGCCAGACATAGTGGAAAAGCTTGTTGCCGAGGTGTAGATGAGAAGAGGAGCTAAAGAGGAAGGTAGGATGCTCTCCGGAGGTAAGAGCCGCTGCCGGGCGTCTTTCGGCAGAAGCCGCGCTAAGGAGAGCGCTGTGAGCGGCACAATCGTCTTTGCGCGAAGAAGCCGCTTCTTGGGCTCCGGCAGCCGGCGAGAGCGGCAGCTTCGGGAAGGTGAAGAAGCAAGCTGTACAACACTGGGATTGTGTGCGCACCTTGCCAACTGATAGAAAACAGTACCTTTGCACTCTCCTGACTTTTCCAATCACAGGAACATTCGATTGGAAGCTGTTTTGGACAACTTTTCTTTTCTTCCTGCCAAACACTTGGCAGACATCCGTGCAACTTCTAGAACACGATGGGAGATGTTTTCTGTGCTGGCACAGTTTTTCCTAGCCAGACATAGTGGAAAAGCTTGTTGCCGAGGTGTAGATGAGAAGAGGAGCTAAAGAGGAAGGTAGGATGCTCTCCGGAGCTAAGAGCCGCTGCCGGGCGTCTTTCGGCAGAAGCCGCGCTAAGGAGAGCGCTGTGAGCGGCACAATCGTCTTTGCGCGAAGAAGCCGCTTCTTGGGCTCCGGCAGCCGGCGAGAGCGGCAGCTTCGGGAAGGTGAAGAAGCAAGCTGTACAACACTGGGATTGTGTGCGCACCTTGCCAACTGATAGAAAACAGTACCTTTGCACTCTCCTGACTTTTCCAATCACAGGAACATTCGATTGGAAGCTGTTTTGGACAACTTTTCTTTTCTTCCTGCCAAACACTTGGCAGACATCCGTGCAACTTCTAGAACACGATGGGAGATGTTTTCTGTGCTGGCACAGTTTTTCCTAGCCAGACATAGTGGAAAAGCTTGTTGCCGAGGTGTAGATGAGAAGAGGAGCTAAAGAGGAAGGTAGGATGCTCTCCGGAGGTAAGAGCCGCTGCCGGGCGTCTTTCGGCAGAAGCCGCGCTAAGGAGAGCACTGTGAGCGGCACAATCGTCTTTGCGCGAAGAAGCCGCTTCTTGGGCTCCGGCAGCCGGCCGAGAGCGGCAGCTTCGGGAAGGTGAAGAAGCAAGCTGTACAACACTGGGATTGTGTGCGCACCTTGCCAACTGATAGAAAACAGTACCTTTGCACTCTCCTGACTTTTCCAATCACAGGAACATTCGATTGGAAGCTGTTTTGGACAACTTTTCTTTTCTTCCTGCCAAACACTTGGCAGACATCCGTGCAACTTCTAGAACACGATGGGAGATGTTTTCTGTGCTGGCACAGTTTTTCCTAGCCAGACATAGTGGAAAAGCTTGTTGCCGAGGTGTAGATGAGAAGAGGAGCTAAAGAGGAAGGTAGGATGCTCTCCGGAGCTAAGAGCCGCTGCCGGGCGTCTTTCGGCAGAAGCCGCGCTAAGGAGAGCGCTGTGAGCGGCACAATCGTCTTTGCGCGAAGAAGCCGCTTCTTGGGCTCCGGCAGCCGGCGAGAGCGGCAGCTTCGGGAAGGTGAAGAAGCAAGCTGTACAACACTGGGATTGTGTGCGCACCTTGCCAACTGATAGAAAACAGTACCTTTGCACTCTCCTGACTTTTCCAATCACAGGAACATTCGATTGGAAGCTGTTTTGGACAACTTTTCTTTTCTTCCTGCCAAACACTTGGCAGACATCCGTGCAACTTCTAGAACACGATGGGAGATGTTTTCTGTGCTGGCACAGTTTTTCCTAGCCAGACATAGTGGAAAAGCTTGTTGCCGAGGTGTAGATGAGAAGAGGAGCTAAAGAGGAAGGTAGGATGCTCTCCGGAGGTAAGAGCCGCTGCCGGGCGTCTTTCGGCAGAAGCCGCGCTAAGGAGAGCACTGTGAGCGGCACAATCGTCTTTGCGCGAAGAAGCCGCTTCTTGGGCTCCGGCAGCCGGCGAGAGCGGCAGCTTCGGGAAGGTGAAGAAGCAAGCTGTACAACACTGGGATTGTGTGCGCACCTTGCCAACTGATAGAAAACAGTACCTTTGCACTCTCCTGACTTTTCCAATCACAGGAACATTCGATTGGAAGCTGTTTTGGACAACTTTTCTTTTCTTCCTGCCAAACACTTGGCAGACATCCGTGCAACTTCTAGAACACGATGGGAGATGTTTTCTGTGCTGGCACAGTTTTTCCTAGCCAGACATAGTGGAAAAGCTTGTTGCCGAGGTGTAGATGAGAAGAGGAGCTAAAGAGGAAGGTAGGATGCTCTCCGGAGGTAAGAGCCGCTGCCGGGCGTCTTTCGGCAGAAGCCGCGCTAAGGAGAGCACTGTGAGCGGCACAATCGTCTTTGCGCGAAGAAGCCGCTTCTTGGGCTCCGGCAGCCGGCGAGAGCGGCAGCTTCGGGAAGGTGAAGAAGCAAGCTGTACAACACTGGGATTGTGTGCGCACCTTGCCAACTGATAGAAAACAGTACCTTTGCACTCTCCTGACTTTTCCAATCACAGGAACATTCGATTGGAAGCTGTTTTGGACAACTTTTCTTTTCTTCCTGCCAAACACTTGGCAGACATCCGTGCAACTTCTAGAACACGATGGGAGATGTTTTCTGTGCTGGCACAGTTTTTCCTAGCCAGACATAGTGGAAAAGCTTGTTGCCGAGGTGTAGATGAGAAGAGGAGCTAAAGAGGAAGGTAGGATGCTCTCCGGAGCTAAGAGCCGCTGCCGGGCGTCTTTCGGCAGAAGCCGCGCTAAGGAGAGCGCTGTGAGCGGCACAATCGTCTTTGCGCGAAGAAGCCGCTTCTTGGGCTCCGGCAGCCGGCGAGAGCGGCAGCTTCGGGAAGGTGAAGAAGCAAGCTGTACAACACTGGGATTGTGTGCGCACCTTGCCAACTGATAGAAAACAGTACCTTTGCACTCTCCTGACTTTTCCAATCACAGGAACATTCGATTGGAAGCTGTTTTGGACAACTTTTCTTTTCTTCCTGCCAAACACTTGGCAGACATCCGTGCAACTTCTAGAACACGATGGGAGATGTTTTCTGTGCTGGCACAGTTTTTCCTAGCCAGACATAGTGGAAAAGCTTGTTGCCGAGGTGTAGATGAGAAGAGGAGCTAAAGAGGAAGGTAGGATGCTCTCCGGAGCTAAGAGCCGCTGCCGGGCGTCTTTCGGCAGAAGCCGCGCTAAGGAGAGCGCTGTGAGCGGCACAATCGTCTTTGCGCGAAGAAGCCGCTTCTTGGGCTCCGGCAGCCGGCGAGAGCGGCAGCTTCGGGAAGGTGAAGAAGCAAGCTGTACAACACTGGGATTGTGTGCGCACCTTGCCAACTGATAGAAAACAGTACCTTTGCACTCTCCTGACTTTTCCAATCACAGGAACATTCGATTGGAAGCTGTTTTGGACAACTTTTCTTTTCTTCCTGCCAAACACTTGGCAGACATCCGTGCAACTTCTAGAACACGATGGGAGATGTTTTCTGTGCTGGCACAGTTTTTCCTAGCCAGACATAGTGGAAAAGCTTGTTGCCGAGGTGTAGATGAGAAGAGGAGCTAAAGAGGAAGGTAGGATGCTCTCCGGAGGTAAGAGCCGCTGCCGGGCGTCTTTCGGCAGAAGCCGCGCTAAGGAGAGCGCTGTGAGCGGCACAATCGTCTTTGCGCGAAGAAGCCGCTTCTTGGGCTCCGGCAGCCGGCGAGAGCGGCAGCTTCGGGAAGGTGAAGAAGCAAGCTGTACAACACTGGGATTGTGTGCGCACCTTGCCAACTGATAGAAAACAGTACCTTTGCACTCTCCTGACTTTTCCAATCACAGGAACATTCGATTGGAATAGCTGTTTTGGACAACTTTTCTTTTCTTCCTGCCAAACACTTGGCAGACATCCGTGCAACTTCTAGAACACGATGGGAGATGTTTTCTGTGCTGGCACAGTTTTTCCTAGCCAGACATAGTGGAAAAGCTTGTTGCCGAGGTGTAGATGAGAAGAGGAGCTAAAGAGGAAGGTAGGATGCTCTCCGGAGGTAAGAGCCGCTGCCGGGCGTCTTTCGGCAGAAGCCGCGCTAAGGAGAGCGCTGTGAGCGGCACAATCGTCTTTGCGCGAAGAAGCCGCTTCTTGGGCTCGGCAGCCGGCGAGAGCGGCAGCTTCGGGAAGGTGAAGAAGCAAGCTGTACAACACTGGGATTGTGTGCGCACCTTGCCAACTGATAGAAAACAGTACCTTTGCACTCTCCTGACTTTTCCAATCACAGGAACATTCGATTGGAAGCTGTTTTGGACAACTTTTCTTTTCTTCTGCCAAACACTTGGCAGACATCCGTGCAACTTCTAGAACACGATGGGAGATGTTTTCTGTGCTGGCACAGTTTTTCCTAGCCAGACATAGTGGAAAAGCTTGTTGCCGAGGTGTAGATGAGAAGAGGAGCTAAAGAGGAAGGTAGGATGCTCTCCGGAGGTAAGAGCCGCTGCCGGGCGTCTTTCGGCAGAAGCCGCGCTAAGGAGAGCGCTGTGAGCGGCACAATCGTCTTTGCGCGAAGAAGCCGCTTCTTGGGCTCCGGCAGCCGGCGAGAGCGGCAGCTTCGGGAAGGTGAAGAAGCAAGCTGTACAACACTGGGATTGTGTGCGCACCTTGCCAACTGATAGAAAACAGTACCTTTGCACTCTCCTGACTTTTCCAATCACAGGAACATTCGATTGGAAGCTGTTTTGGACAACTTTTCTTTTCTTCCTGCCAAACACTTGGCAGACATCCGTGCAACTTCTAGAACACGATGGGAGATGTTTTCTGTGCTGGCACAGTTTTTCCTAGCCAGACATAGTGGAAAAGCTTTTTGCCGAGGTGTAGATGAGAAGAGGAGCTAAAGAGGAAGGTAGGATGCTCTCCGGAGGTAAGAGCCGCTGCCGGGCGTCTTTCGGCAGAAGCCGCGCTAAGGAGAGCACTGTGAGCGGCACAATCGTCTTTGCGCGAAGAAGCCGCTTCTTGGGCTCCGGCAGCCGGCGAGAGCGGCAGCTTCGGGAAGGTGAAGAAGCAAGCTGTACAACACTGGGATTGTGTGCGCACCTTGCCAACTGATAGAAAACAGTACCTTTGCACTCTCCTGACTTTTCCAATCACAGGAACATTCGATTGGAAGCTGTTTTGGACAACTTTTCTTTTCTTCCTGCCAAACACTTGGCAGACATCCGTGCAACTTCTAGAACACGAGGGGAGATGTTTTCTGTGCTGGCACAGTTTTTCCTAGCCAGACATAGTGGAAAAGCTTGTTGCCGAGGTGTAGATGAGAAGAGGAGCTAAAGAGGAAGGTAGGATGCTCTCCGGAGGTAAGAGCCGCTGCCGGGCGTCTTTCGGCAGAAGCCGCGCTAAGGAGAGCGCTGTGAGCGGCACAATCGTCTTTGCGCGAAGAAGCCGCTTCTTGGGCTCCGGCAGCCGGCGAGAGCGGCAGCTTCGGGAAGGTGAAGAAGCAAGCTGTACAACACTGGGATTGTGTGCGCACCTTGCCAACTGATAGAAAACAGTACCTTTGCACTCTCCTGACTTTTCCAATCACAGGAACATTCGATTGGAAGCTGTTTTGGACAACTTTTCTTTTCTTCCTGCCAAACACTTGGCAGACATCCGTGCAACTTCTAGAACACGATGGGAGATGTTTTCTGTGCTGGCACAGTTTTTCCTAGCCAGACATAGTGGAAAAGCTTGTTGCCGAGGTGTAGATGAGAAGAGGAGCTAAAGAGGAAGGTAGGATGCTCTCCGGAGGTAAGAGCCGCTGCCGGGCGTCTTTCGGCAGAAGCCGCGCTAAGGAGAGCGCTGTGAGCGGCACAATCGTCTTTGCGCGAAGAAGCCGCTTCTTGGGCTCCGGCAGCCGGCGAGAGCGGCAGCTTCGGGAAGGTGAAGAAGCAAGCTGTACAACACTGGGATTGTGTGCGCACCTTGCCAACTGATAGAAAACAGTACCTTTGCACTCTCCTGACTTTTCCAATCACAGGAACATTCGATTGGAAGCTGTTTTGGACAACTTTTCTTTTCTTCCTGCCAAACACTTGGCAGACATCCGTGCAACTTCTAGAACACGATGGGAGATGTTTTCTGTGCTGGCACAGTTTTTCCTAGCCAGACATAGTGGAAAAGCTTTTTGCCGAGGTGTAGATGAGAAGAGGAGCTAAAGAGGAAGGTAGGATGCTCTCCGGAGGTAAGAGCCGCTGCCGGGCGTCTTTCGGCAGAAGCCGCGCTAAGGAGAGCGCTGTGAGCGGCAAAATCGTCTTTGCGCGAAGAAGCCGCTTCTTGGGCTCCGGCAGCCGGCGAGAGCGGCAGCTTCGGGAAGGTGAAGAAGCAAGCTGTACAACACTGGGATTGTGTGCGCACCTTGCCAACTGATAGAAAACAGTACCTTTGCACTCTCCTGACTTTTCCAATCACAGGAACATTCGATTGGAAGCTGTTTTGGACAACTTTTCTTTTCTTCCTGCCAAACACTTGGCAGACATCCGTGCAACTTCTAGAACACGATGGGAGATGTTTTCTGTGCTGGCACAGTTTTTCCTAGCCAGACATAGTGGAAAAGCTTGTTGCCGAGGTGTAGATGAGAAGAGGAGCTAAAGAGGAAGGTAGGATGCTCTCCGGAGGTAAGAGCCGCTGCCGGGCGTCTTTCGGCAGAAGCCGCGCTAAGGAGAGCGCTGTGAGCGGCACAATCGTCTTTGCGCGAAGAAGCCGCTTCTTGGGCTCCGGCAGCCGGCGAGAGCGGCAGCTTCGGGAAGGTGAAGAAGCAAGCTGTACAACACTGGGATTGTGTGCGCAGCTTGCCAACTGATAGAAAACAGTACCTTTGCACTCTCCTGACTTTTCCAATCACAGGAACATTCGATTGGAAGCTGTTTTGGACAACTTTTCTTTTCTTCCTGCCAAACACTTGGCAGACATCCGTGCAACTTCTAGAACACGATGGGAGATGTTTTCTGTGCTGGCACAGTTTTTCCTAGCCAGACATAGTGGAAAAGCTTGTTGCCGAGGTGTAGATGAGAAGAGGAGCTAAAGAGGAAGGTAGGATGCTCTCCGGAGCTAAGAGCCGCTGCCGGGCGTCTTTCGGCAGAAGCCGCGCTAAGGAGAGCGCTGTGAGCGGCACAATCGTCTTTGCGCGAAGAAGCCGCTTCTTGGGCTCCGGCAGCCGGCGAGAGCGGCAGCTTCGGGAAGGTGAAGAAGCAAGCTGTACAACACTGGGATTGTGTGCGCACCTTGCCAACTGATAGAAAACAGTACCTTTGCACTCTCCTGACTTTTCCAATCACAGGAACATTCGATTGGAAGCTGTTTTGGACAACTTTTCTTTTCTTCCTGCCAAACACTTGGCAGACATCCGTGCAACTTCTAGAACACGATGGGAGATGTTTTCTGTGCTGGCACAGTTTTTCCTAGCCAGACATAGTGGAAAAGCTTGTTGCCGAGGTGTAGATGAGAAGAGGAGCTAAAGAGGAAGGTAGGATGCTCTCCGGAGGTAAGAGCCGCTGCCGGGCGTCTTTCGGCAGAAGCCGCGCTAAGGAGAGCGCTGTGAGCGGCACAATCGTCTTTGCGCGAAGAAGCCGCTTCTTGGGCTCCGGCAGCCGGCGAGAGCGGCAGCTTCGGGAAGGTGAAGAAGCAAGCTGTACAACACTGGGATTGTGTGCGCACCTTGCCAACTGATAGAAAACAGTACCTTTGCACTCTCCTGACTTTTCCAATCACAGGAACATTCGATTGGAAGCTGTTTTGGATAACTTTTCTTTTCTTCCTGCCAAACACTTGGCAGACATCCGTGCAACTTCTAGAACACGATGGGAGATGTTTTCTGTGCTGGCACAGTTTTTCCTAGCCAGACATAGTGGAAAAGCTTTTTGCCGAGGTGTAGATGAGAAGAGGAGCTAAAGAGGAAGGTAGGATGCTCTCCGGAGGTAAGAGCCGCTGCCGGGCGTCTTTCGGCAGAAGCCGCGCTAAGGAGAGCGCTGTGAGCGGCACAATCGTCTTTGCGCGAAGAAGCCGCTTCTTGGGCTCCGGCAGCCGGCGAGAGCGGCAGCTTCGGGAAGGTGAAGAAGCAAGCTGTACAACACTGGGATTGTGTGCGCACCTTGCCAACTGATAGAAAACAGTACCTTTGCACTCTCCTGACTTTTCCAATCACAGGAACATTCGATTGGAAGCTGTTTTGGACAACTTTTCTTTTCTTCCTGCCAAACACTTGGCAGACATCCGTGCAACTTCTAGAACACGATGGGAGATGTTTTCTGTGCTGGCACAGTTTTTCCTAGCCAGACATAGTGGAAAAGCTTGTTGCCGAGGTGTAGATGAGAAGAGGAGCTAAAGAGGAAGGTAGGATGCTCTCCGGAGCTAAGAGCCGCTGCCGGGCGTCTTTCGGCAGAAGCCGCGCTAAGGAGAGCGCTGTGAGCGGCACAATCGTCTTTGCGCGAAGAAGCCGCTTCTTGGGCTCCGGCAGCCGGCGAGAGCGGCAGCTTCGGGAAGGTGAAGAAGCAAGCTGTACAACACTGGGATTGTGTGCGCACCTTGCCAACTGATAGAAAACAGTACCTTTGCACTCTCCTGACTTTTCCAATCACAGGAACATTCGATTGGAAGCTGTTTTGGACAACTTTTCTTTTCTTCCTGCCAAACACTTGGCAGACATCCGTGCAACTTCTAGAACACGATGGGAGATGTTTTCTGTGCTGGCACAGTTTTTCCTAGCCAGACATAGTGGAAAAGCTTGTTGCCGAGGTGTAGATGAGAAGAGGAGCTAAAGAGGAAGGTAGGATGCTCTCCGGAGCTAAGAGCCGCTGCCGGGCGTCTTTCGGCAGAAGCCGCGCTAAGGAGAGCGCTGTGAGCGGCACAATCGTCTTTGCGCGAAGAAGCCGCTTCTTGGGCTCCGGCAGCCGGCGAGAGCGGCAGCTTCGGGAAGGTGAAGAAGCAAGCTGTACAACACTGGGATTGTGTGCGCACCTTGCCAACTGATAGAAAACAGTACCTTTGCACTCTCCTGACTTTTCCAATCACAGGAACATTCGATTGGAAGCTGTTTTGGACAACTTTTCTTTTCTTCCTGCCAAACACTTGGCAGACATCCGTGCAACTTCTAGAACACGATGGGAGATGTTTTCTGTGCTGGCACAGTTTTTCCTAGCCAGACATAGTGGAAAAGCTTGTTGCCGAGGTGTAGATGAGAAGAGGAGCTAAAGAGGAAGGTAGGATGCTCTCCGGAGGTAAGAGCCGCTGCCGGGCGTCTTTCGGCAGAAGCCGCGCTAAGGAGAGCGCTGTGAGCGGCACAATCGTCTTTGCGCGAAGAAGCCGCTTCTTGGGCTCCGGCAGCCGGCGAGAGCGGCAGCTTCGGGAAGGTGAAGAAGCAAGCTGTACAACACTGGGATTGTGTGCGCACCTTGCCAACTGATAGAAAACAGTACCTTTGCACTCTCCTGACTTTTCCAATCACAGGAACATTCGATTGGAAGCTGTTTTGGACAACTTTTCTTTTCTTCCTGCCAAACACTTGGCAGACATCCGTGCAACTTCTAGAACACGATGGGAGATGTTTTCTGTGCTGGCACAGTTTTTCCTAGCCAGACATAGTGGAAAAGCTTGTTGCCGAGGTGTAGATGAGAAGAGGAGCTAAAGAGGAAGGTAGGATGCTCTCCGGAGCTAAGAGCCGCTGCCGGCGTCTTTCGGCAGAAGCCGCGCTAAGGAGAGCGCTGTGAGCGGCACAATCGTCTTTGCGCGAAGAAGCCGCTTCTTGGGCTCCGGCAGCCGGCGAGAGCGGCAGCTTCGGGAAGGTGAAGAAGCAAGCTGTACAACACTGGGATTGTGTGCGCACCTTGCCAACTGATAGAAAACAGTACCTTTGCACTCTCCTGACTTTTCCAATCACAGGAACATTCGATTGGAAGCTGTTTTGGACAACTTTTCTTTTCTTCCTGCCAAACACTTGGCAGACATCCGTGCAACTTCTAGAACACGATGGGAGATGTTTTCTGTGCTGGCACAGTTTTTCCTAGCCAGACATAGTGGAAAAGCTTGTTGCCGAGGTGTAGATGAGAAGAGGAGCTAAAGAGGAAGGTAGGATGCTCTCCGGAGGTAAGAGCCGCTGCCGGGCGTCTTTCGGCAGAAGCCGCGCTAAGGAGAGCACTGTGAGCGGCACAATCGTCTTTGCGCGAAGAAGCCGCTTCTTGGGGTCCGGCAGCCGGCGAGAGCGGCAGCTTCGGGAAGGTGAAGAAGCAAGCTGTACAACACTGGGATTGTGTGCGCACCTTGCCAACTGATAGAAAACAGTACCTTTGCACTCTCCTGACTTTTCCAATCACAGGAACATTCGATTGGAAGCTGTTTTGGATAACTTTTCTTTTCTTCCTGCCAAACACTTGGCAGACATCCGTGCAACTTCTAGAACACGATGGGAGATGTTTTCTGTGCTGGCACAGTTTTTCCTAGCCAGACATAGTGGAAAAGCTTTTTGCCGAGGTGTAGATGAGAAGAGGAGCTAAAGAGGAAGGTAGGATGCTCTCCGGAGGTAAGAGCCGCTGCCGGGCGTCTTTCGGCAGAAGCCGCGCTAAGGAGAGCGCTGTGAGCGGCACAATCGTCTTTGCGCGAAGAAGCCGCTTCTTGGGCTCCGGCAGCCGGCGAGAGCGGCAGCTTCGGGAAGGTGAAGAAGCAAGCTGTACAACACTGGGATTGTGTGCGCACCTTGCCAACTGATAGAAAACAGTACCTTTGCACTCTCCTGACTTTTCCAATCACAGGAACATTCGATTGGAAGCTGTTTTGGACAACTTTTCTTTTCTTCCTGCCAAACACTTGGCAGACATCCGTGCAACTTCTAGAACACGATGGGAGATGTTTTCTGTGCTGGCACAGTTTTTCCTAGCCAGACATAGTGGAAAAGCTTGTTGCCGAGGTGTAGATGAGAAGAGGAGCTAAAGAGGAAGGTAGGATGCTCTCCGGAGCTAAGAGCCGCTGCCGGGCGTCTTTCGGCAGAAGCCGCGCTAAGGAGAGCGCTGTGAGCGGCACAATCGTCTTTGCGCGAAGAAGCCGCTTCTTGGGCTCCGGCAGCCGGCGAGAGCGGCAGCTTCGGGAAGGTGAAGAAGCAAGCTGTACAACACTGGGATTGTGTGCGCACCTTGCCAACTGATAGAAAACAGTACCTTTGCACTCTCCTGACTTTTCCAATCACAGGAACATTCGATTGGAAGCTGTTTTGGACAACTTTTATTTTCTTCCTGCCAAACACTTGGCAGACATCCGTGCAACTTCTAGAACACGATGGGAGATGTTTTCTGTGCTGGCACAGTTTTTCCTAGCCAGACATAGTGGAAAAGCTTTTTGCCGAGGTGTAGATGAGAAGAGGAGCTAAAGAGGAAGGTAGGATGCTCTCCGGAGGTAAGAGCCGCTGCCGGGCGTCTTTCGGCAGAAGCCGCGCTAAGGAGAGCGCTGTGAGCGGCACAATCGTCTTTGCGCGAAGAAGCCGCTTCTTGGGCTCCGGCAGCCGGCGAGAGCGGCAGCTTCGGGAAGGTGAAGAAGCAAGCTGTACAACACTGGGATTGTGTGCGCGCCTTGCCAACTGATAGAAAACAGTACCTTTGCACTCTCCTGACTTTTCCAATCACAGGAACATTCGATTGGAAGCTGTTTTGGACAACTTTTCTTTTCTTCCTGCCAAACACTTGGCAGACATCCGTGCAACTTCTAGAACACGATGGGAGATGTTTTCTGTGCTGGCACAGTTTTTCCTAGCCAGACATAGTGGAAAAGCTTGTTGCCGAGGTGTAGATGAGAAGAGGAGCTAAAGAGGAAGGTAGGATGCTCTCCGGAGGTAAGAGCCGCTGCCGGGCGTCTTTCGGCAGAAGCCGCGCTAAGGAGAGCGCTGTGAGCGGCACAATCGTCTTTGCGCGAAGAAGCCGCTTCTTGGGCTCCGGCAGCCGGCGAGAGCGGCAGCTTCGGGAAGGTGAAGAAGCAAGCTGTACAACACTGGGATTGTGTGCGCACCTTGCCAACTGATAGAAAACAGTACCTTTGCACTCTCCTGACTTTTCCAATCACAGGAACATTCGATTGGAAGCTGTTTTGGACAACTTTTCTTTTCTTCCTGCCAAACACTTGGCAGACATCCGTGCAACTTCTAGAACACGATGGGAGATGTTTTCTGTGCTGGCACAGTTTTTCCTAGCCAGACATAGTGGAAAAGCTTGTTGCCGAGGTGTAGATGAGAAGAGGAGCTAAAGAGGAAGGTAGGATGCTCTCCGGAGGTAAGAGCCGCTGCCGGGCGTCTTTCGGCAGAAGCCGCGCTAAGGAGAGCGCTGTGAGCAGCACAATCGTCTTTGCGCGAAGAAGCCGCTTCTTGGGCTCCGGCAGCCGGCGAGAGCGGCAGCTTCGGGAAGGTGAAGAAGCAAGCTGTACAACACTGGGATTGTGTGCGCACCTTGCCAACTGATAGAAAACAGTACCTTTGCACTCTCCTGACTTTTCCAATCACAGGAACATTCGATTGGAAGCTGTTTTGGACAACTTTTCTTTTCTTCCTGCCAAACACTTGGCAGACATCCGTGCAACTTCTAGAACACGATGGGAGATGTTTTCTGTGCTGGCACAGTTTTTCCTAGCCAGACATAGTGGAAAAGCTTGTTGCCGAGGTGTAGATGAGAAGAGGAGCTAAAGAGGAAGGTAGGATGCTTCTCCGGAGGTAAGAGCCGCTGCCGGGCGTCTTTCGGCAGAAGCCGCGCTAAGGAGAGCGCTGTGAGCGGCACAATCGTCTTTGCGCGAAGAAGCCGCTTCTTGGGCTCCGGCAGCCGGCGAGAGCGGCAGCTTCGGGAAGGTGAAGAAGCAAGCTGTACAACACTGGGATTGTGTGCGCAGCTTGCCAACTGATAGAAAACAGTACCTTTGCACTCTCCTGACTTTTCCAATCACAGGAACATTCGATTGGAAGCTGTTTTGGACAACTTTTCTTTTCTTCCTGCCAAACACTTGGCAGACATCCGTGCAACTTCTAGAACACGATGGGAGATGTTTTCTGTGCTGGCACAGTTTTTTTAGCCAGACATAGTGGAAAAGCTTGTTGCCGAGGTGTAGATGAGAAGAGGAGCTAAAGAGGAAGGTAGGATGCTCTCCGGAGGTAAGAGCCGCTGCCGGGCGTCTTTCGGCAGAAGCCGCGCTAAGGAGAGCGCTGTGAGCGGCACAATCGTCTTTGCGCGAAGAAGCCGCTTCTTGGGCTCCGGCAGCCGGCGAGAGCGGCAGCTTCGGGAAGGTGAAGAAGCAAGCTGTACAACACTGGGATTGTGTGCGCACCTTGCCAACTGATAGAAAACAGTACCTTTGCACTCTCCTGACTTTTCCAATCACAGGAACATTCGATTGGAAGCTGTTTTGGACAACTTTTCTTTTCTTCCTGCCAAACACTTGGCAGACATCCGTGCAACTTCTAGAACACGATGGGAGATGTTTTCTGTGCTGGCACAGTTTTTCCTAGCCAGACATAGTGGAAAAGCTTGTTGCCGAGGTGTAGATGAGAAGAGGAGCTAAAGAGGAAGGTAGGATGCTCTCCGGAGGTAAGAGCCGCTGCCGGGCGTCTTTCGGCAGAAGCCGCGCTAAGGAGAGCGCTGTGAGCGGCACAATCGTCTTTGCGCGAAGAAGCCGCTTCTTGGGCTCCGGCAGCCGGCGAGAGCGGCAGCTTCGGGAAGGTGAAGAAGCAAGCTGTACAACACTGGGATTGTGTGCGCACCTTGCCAACTGATAGAAAACAGTACCTTTGCACTCTCCTGACTTTTCCAATCACAGGAACATTCGATTGGAAGCTGTTTTGGACAACTTTTCTTTTCTTCCTGCCAAACACTTGGCAGACATCCGTGCAACTTCTAGAACACGATGGGAGATGTTTTCTGTGCTGGCACAGTTTTTCCTAGCCAGACATAGTGGAAAAGCTTGTTGCCGAGGTGTAGATGAGAAGAGGAGCTAAAGAGGAAGGTAGGATGCTCTCCGGAGGTAAGAGCCGCTGCCGGGCGTCTTTCGGCAGAAGCCGCGCTAAGGAGAGCGCTGTGAGCGGCACAATCGTCTTTGCGCGAAGAAGCCGCTTCTTGGGCTCCGGCAGCCGGCGAGAGCGGCAGCTTCGGGAAGGTGAAGAAGCAAGCTGTACAACACTGGGATTGTGTGCGCACCTTGCCAACTGATAGAAAACAGTACCTTTGCACTCTCCTGACTTTTCCAATCACAGGAACATTCGATTGGAAGCTGTTTTGGACAACTTTTCTTTTCTTCCTGCCAAACACTTGGCAGACATCCGTGCAACTTCTAGAACACGATGGGAGATGTTTTCTGTGCTGGCACAGTTTTTCCTAGCCAGACATAGTGGAAAAGCTTGTTGCCGAGGTGTAGATGAGAAGAGGAGCTAAAGTACATAGTGGAAAAGCTTGTTGCCGAGGTGTAGATGAGAAGTGGAGCTGAAGAGGAAAGGTAGGATGCTCCTCCGGAGCTAAGAGCCGCTGCCTGGGCGTCTTCGGCAGAAGGCCGCGCTAAGGAGAGCGCTGTGAGCGGCACAATCGTCTTTGGCCGCGAAGAAGCCCGCTTCTTGGGCTCCGGCAGCCGGCGAGAGCGGCGAGCTTCGGGAAGGGTAGAAGCAAGCTGTACAACACTGGAGAGTGGTGCGCATCCTTGCCAACTAGATAGAAAACAGTCACCTTTGGCACTCTCCTGACTTTTCCTATCACAGGAACATTCGATTGGAAGCTGTTTGGGACAACTTTCTTTTCTTCCTGCCAAACACTTGGCAGACATCGTGCACTTCTATGAACACGATGGGAGATGTTTTCTGTGCTGGCACAGTTTTTTCCTAGCCAGACATAGTGGAAAAGCTTGTTGCCGAGGTGTAGATGAGAAGAGGAGCTAAAGAGGAAGGTAGGATGCTCTCCGGAGCTAAGAGCCGCTGCCGGGCGTCTTTCGGCAGAAGCCGCGCTAAGGAGAGCGCTGTGAGCGGCACAATCGTCTTTGCGCGAAGAAGCCGCTTCTTGGGCTCCGGCAGCCGGCGAGAGCGCAGCTTCGGAAGGTGAAGAAGGCAAGCTGTACAACACTGGGATTGTGTGCGCACCTTGCCAACTGATAGAAAACAGTACCTTTGCACTCTCCTGACTTTCCAATCACAGGAACATTCGATTGGAGCTGTTTTGGACAACTTTTCTTTTCTTCCTGCCAAACACTTGGCAGACATCCGTGCAACTTCTAGAACACGATGGGAGATGTTTTCTGTGCTGGCACAGTTTTTCCTAGCCAGACATAGTGGAAAAGCTTGTTGCCGAGGTGTAGATGAGAAGAGGAGCTAAGAGGAAGGTAGGATGCTCTCCGGAGCTAAGAGCCGCTGCCGGGCGTCTTTCGGCAGAAGCCGCGCTAAGGAGAGCGCTGTGAGCGCACAATCGTCTTTGCGCGAAGAAGCCGCTTCTTGGGCTCCGGCAGCCGGCGAGAGCGCAGCTTCGGAAGGTGAAGAAGCAAGCTGTACAACACTGGGATGTGTGCGCACCTTGCCACTGATAGAAAACAGTACCTTGCACTCTCCTGACTTTTCCAATCACAGAACATTCGATTGGAAGCTGTTTTGGACAACTTTTCTTTCTTCCTGCCAAACACTTGGCAGACATCCGTGCAACTTCTAGAACACGATGGGAGATGTTTTCTGTGCTGGCACAGTTTTTCCTAGCCAGACATAGTGGAAAAGCTTGTGCCGAGGTGTAGATGAGAAGAGGAGCTAAAGAGGAAGGTAGGATGCTCTCCGGAGGTAAGAGCCGCTTGCCGGGCGTCTTTCGCAGAAGCCGCGCTAAGGAGAGCGCTGTGAGCGGCACAATCGTCTTTGCGCGAAGAAGCCGCTTCTTGGGCTCCGGCAGCCGGCGAGAGCGGCAGCTTCGGAAGGTGAAGAAGCAAGCTGTACAACACTGGGATTGTGTGCGCACCTTGCCAACTGATAGAAAACAGTACCTTGCACTCTCCTGACTTTTCCAATCACAGAACATTCGATTGGAAGCTGTTTTGGACAACTTTTCTTTCTTCCTGCCAAACACTTGGCAGACATCCGTGCAACTTCTAGAACACGATGGGAGATGTTTTCTGTGCTGGCACAGTTTTTCCTAGCCAGACATAGTGGAAAAGCTTGTTGCCGAGGTGTAGATGAGAAGAGGAGCTAAAGAGGAAGTAGGATGCTCTCCGAGCTAAGAGCCGCTGCCGGGCGTCTTTCGGCAGAAGCCGCGCTAAGGAGAGCGCTGTGAGCGGCACAATCGTCTTGCGCGAAGAAGCCGCTTCTTGGGCTCCGGCAGCCGCGAGAGCGCAGCTTCGGGAAGGTGAAGAGCAAGCTGTACAACACTGGGATTGTGTGCGCACCTTGCCAACTGATAGAAAACAGTACTTGCACTCTCCTGACTTTTCCAATCACAGGAACATTCGATTGGAAGCTGTTTTGGACAACTTTCTTTCTTCCTGCCAAACACTTGCAGACATCCGTGCAACTTCTAGAACACGATGGAGATGTTTTCTGTGCTGGCACAGTTTTCCTAGCCAGACATAGTGGAAAAGCTTGTTGCCGAGGTGTAGATGAGAAGAGGAGCTAAAGAGGAAGGTAGGATGCTCTCCGGAGGTAAGAGCCGCTGCCGGGCGTCTTTCGGCAGAAGCCGCGCTAAGGAGAGCGCTGTGAGCGGCACAATCGTCTTTGCGCGAAGAAGCCGCTTCTTGGGCTCCGGCAGCCGGCGAGAGCGGCAGCTTCGGGAAGGTGAAGAAGCAAGCTGTACAACACTGGATTGTGTGCGCACCTTGCCAACTGATAGAAAACAGTACCTTTGCACTCTCCTGACTTTTCAATCACAGGAACATTCGATTGGAAGCTGTTTTGGACAACTTTTCTTTTCTTCCTGCCAAACACTTGGCAGACATCCGTGCAACTTCTAGAACACGATGGAGATGTTTTCTGTGCTGGCACAGTTTTTTCTAGCCAGACATAGTGGAAAAGCTTGTTGCCGAGGTGTAGATGAGAAGAGGAGCTAAAGAGGAAGGTAGGATGCTCTCCGGAGCTAAGAGCCGCTGCCGGGCGTCTTCGGCAGAAGCCGCGCTAAGGAGAGCGCTGTGAGCGGCACAATCGTCTTTGCGCGAAGAAGCCGCTTCTTGGCTCCGGCAGCCGGCGAGAGCGGCAGCTTCGGGAAGGTGAAGAAGCAAGCTGTACAACACTGGGATTGTGTGCGCACCTTGCCAACTGATAGAAAACAGTACCTTTGCACTCTCCTGACTTTTCCAATCACAGGAACATTCGATGGAAGCTGTTTTGGACAACTTTTCTTTTCTTCCTGCCAAACACTTGGCAGACATCCGTGCAACTTCTAGAACACGATGGAGATGTTTTCTGTGCTGGCACAGTTTTTTCCTAGCCAGACATAGTGGAAAAGCTTGTTGCCGAGGTGTAGATGAGAAGAGGAGCTAAAGAGGAAGGTAGGATGCTCTCCGAGCTAAGAGCCGCTGCCGGGCGTCTTTCGGCAGAAGCCGCGCTAAGGAGAGCGCTGTGAGCGGCACAATCGTCTTTGCGCGAAGAAGCCGCTTCTTGGGCTCCGGCAGCCGCGAGAGCGGCAGCTTCGGAAGGTGAAGAAGCAAGCTGTACAACACTGGGATTGTGTGCGCACCTTGCCAACTGATAGAAAACAGTACCTTTGCACTCTCCTGACTTTTCCAATCACAGGAACATTCGATTGGAAGCTGTTTTGGACAACTTTTCTTTTCTTCCTGCCAAACACTTGGCAGACATCCGTGCAACTTCTAGAACACGATGGGAGATGTTTTCTGTGCTGGCACAGTTTTTCCTAGCCAGACATAGTGGAAAAGCTTGTTGCCGAGGTGTAGATGAGAAGAGGAGCTAAAGAGGAAGGTAGGATGCTCTCCGGAGGTAAGAGCCGCTGCCGGGCGTCTTTCGGCAGAAGCCGCGCTAAGGAGAGCGCTGTGAGCGGCACAATCGTCTTTGCGCGAAGAAGCCGCTTCTTGGGCTCCGGCAGCCGGCGAGAGCGGCAGCTTCGGGAAGGTGAAGAAGCAAGCTGTACAACACTGGGATTGTGTGCGCACCTTGCCAACTGATAGAAAACAGTACCTTTGCACTCTCCTGACTTTTCAATCACAGGAACATTCGATGGAAGCTGTTTTGGACAACTTTTCTTTTCTTCCTGCCAAACACTTGGCAGACATCCGTGCAACTTCTAGAACACGATGGGAGATGTTTTCTGTGCTGGGCACAGTTTTTCCTAGCCAGACATAGTGGAAAAGCTTGTTGCCGAGGTGTAGATGAGAAGAGGAGCTAAAGAGGAAGGTAGGATGCTCTCCGGAGGTAAGAGCCGCTGCCGGCGTCTTTCGGCAGAAGCCGCGCTAAGGAGAGCGCTGTGAGCGGCACAATCGTCTTTGCGCGAAGAAGCCGCTTCTTGGCTCCGGCAGCCGGCGAGAGCGGCAGCTTCGGAAGGTGAAGAAGCAAGCTGTACAACACTGGGATTGTGTGCGCACCTTGCCAACTGATAGAAAACAGTACCTTTGCACTCTCCTGACTTTTCCAATCACAGGAACATTCGATTGGAAGCTGTTTTGGACAACTTTTCTTTTCTTCCTGCAAACACTTGGCAGACATCCGTGCAACTTCTAGAACACGATGGGAGATGTTTTCTGTGCTGGCACAGTTTTTCCTAGCCAGACATAGTGGAAAAGCTTGTTGCCGAGGTGTAGATGAGAAGAGGAGCTAAAGGAGGAAGGTAGGATGCTCTCCGGAGGTAAGAGCCGCTGCCGGGCGTCTTTCGGCAGAAGCCGCGCTAAGGAGAGCGCTGTGAGCGCACAATCGTCTTTGCGCGAAGAAGCCGCTTCTTGGGCTCCGGCAGCCGGCGAGAGCGGCAGCTTCGGGAAGGTGAAGAAGCAAGCTGTACAACACTGGGATTGTGTGCGCACCTTGCCAACTGATAGAAAACAGTACCTTTGCACTCTCCTGACTTTTCAATCACAGAACATTCGATTGGAAGCTGTTTGGACAACTTTTCTTTCTTCCTGCCAAACACTTGGCAGACATCCGTGCAACTTCTAGAACACGATGGGAGATGTTTTCTGTGCTGGCACAGTTTTCTAGCCAGACATAGTGAAAAGCTTGTTGCCGAGGTGTAGATGAGAAGAGGAGCTAAAGAGGAAGGTAGGATGCTCTCCGAGCTAAGAGCCGCTGCCGGGCGTCTTTCGGCAGAAGCCGCGCTAAGGAGAGCGCTGTGAGCGGCACAATCGTCTTTGCGCGAAGAAGCCGCTTCTTGGGCTCCGGCAGCCGGCGAGAGCGCAGCTTCGGAAGGTGAAGAAGCAAGCTGTACAACACTGGGATTGTGTGCGCACCTTGCCAACTGATAGAAAACAGTACCTTTGCACTCTCCTGACTTTTCCAATCACAGGAACATTCGATGGAAGCTGTTTGGACAACTTTCTTTTCTTCCTGCCAAACACTTGGCAGACATCCGTGCAACTTCTAGAACACGATGGGAGATGTTTTCTGTGCTGGCACAGTTTTTCCTAGCCAGACATAGTGGAAAAGCTTGTTGCCGAGGTGTAGATGAGAAGAGGAGCTAAAGAGGAAGGTAGGATGCTCTCCGGAGGTAAGAGCCGCTGCCGGCGTCTTTCGGCAGAAGCCGCGCTAAGGAGAGCGCTGTGAGCGGCACAATCGTCTTTGCGCGAAGAAGCCGCTTCTTGGGCTCCGGCAGCCGGCGAGAGCGGCAGCTTCGGGAAGGTGAAGAAGCAAGCTGTACAACACTGGGATTGTGTGCGCACCTTGCCAACTGATAGAAAACAGTACCTTTGCACTCTCCTGACTTTTCCAATCACAGAACATTCGATTGGAAGCTGTTTTGGACAACTTTTCTTTTCTTCCTGCCAAACACTTGCAGACATCCGTGCAACTTCTAGAACACGATGGGAGATGTTTTCTGTGCTGCACAGTTTTTTTAGCCAGACATAGTGGAAAAGCTTGTTGCCGAGGTGTAGATGAGAAGAGAGCTAAAGAGGATGGTAGGATGCTCTCCGGAGCTAAGAGCCGCTGCCGGGCGTCTTCGGCAGAAGCCGCGCTAAGGAGAGCGCTGTGAGCGGCACAATCGTCTTTGCGCGAAGAAGCCGCTTCTTGGGCTCCGGCAGCCGGCGAGAGCGGCAGCTTCGGGAAGGTGAAGAAGCAAGCTGTACAACACTGGGATTGTGTGCGCACCTTGCCAACTGATAGAAAACAGTACCTTTGCACTCTCCTGACTTTTCCAATCACAGGAACATTCGATTGGAAGCTGTTTTGGACAACTTTTCTTTTCTTCCTGCCAAACACTTGCAGACATCCGTGCAACTTCTAGAACAGATGGGAGATGTTTTCTGTGCTGGCACAGTTTTTCCTAGCCAGACATAGTGGAAAAGCTTGTTGCCGAGTGTAGATGAGAAGAGGAGCTAAAGAGGAAGGTAGGATGCTCTCCGGAGCTAAGAGCCGCTGCCGGGCGTCTTTCGGCAGAAGCCGCGCTAAGGAGAGCGCTGTGAGCGGCACAATCGTCTTTGCGCGAAGAAGCCGCTTCTTGGGCTCCGGCAGCCGGCGAGAGCGGCA
This sequence comes from Melospiza melodia melodia, assembly GCF_035770615.1. NCBI lineage: Eukaryota > Metazoa > Chordata > Aves > Passeriformes > Passerellidae > Melospiza > Melospiza melodia. The sequence goes on from NW_026948668.1 coordinate 36,712, forward strand.
GCTTCGGGAAGGTGAAGAAGCAAGCTGTACAACACTGGGATTGTGTGCGCACCTTGCCAACTGATAGAAAACAGTACCTTTGCACTCTCCTGACTTTCCAATCACAGGAACATTCGATTGGAAGCTGTTTTGGACAACTTTTCTTTCTTCCTGCCAAACACTTGGCAGACATTCCGTGCAACTTCTAGAACACGATGGGAGATGTTTTCTGTGCTGGCACAGTTTTTCCTAGCCAGACATAGTGGAAAAGCTTGTTGCCGAGGTGTAGATGAGAAGAGGAGCTAAAGAGGAAGGTAGGATGCTCTCCGGAGGCTAAGAGCCGCTGCCCGGCGTCTTTCGGCAGAAGCCGCGCTAAGGAGAGCGCTGTGAGCGGCACAATCGTCTTTGCGCGAAGAAGCCGCTTCTTGGGCTCCGGCAGCCGGCGAGAGCGGCAGCTTCGGGAAGGTGAAGAAGCAAGCTGTACAACACTGGGATTGTGTGCGCACCTTGCCAACTGATAGAAAACAGTACCTTTGCACTCTCCTGACTTTTCCAATCACAGGAACATTCGATTGGAAGCTGTTTTGGACAACTTTTCTTTCTTCCTGCCAAACACTTGGCAGACATCCGTGCAACTTCTAGAACACGATGGGAGATGTTTTCTGTGCTGGCACAGTTTTTCCTAGCCAGACATAGTGGAAAAGCTTGTTGCCGAGGTGTAGATGAGAAGAGGAGCTAAAGAGGAAGGTAGGATGCTCTCCGGAGGTAAGAGCCGCTGCCGGGCGTCTTTCGGCAGAAGCCGCGCTAAGGAGAGCGCTGTGAGCGGCACAATCGTCTTTGCGCGAAGAAGCCGCTTCTTGGGCTCCCGGCAGCCGGCGAGAGCGGCAGCTTCGGGAAGGTGAAGAAGCAAGCTGTACAACACTGGGATTGTGTGCGCACCTTGCCAACTGATAGAAAACAGTACCTTTGCACCTCTCCTGACTTTTCCAATCACAGGAACATTCGATTGGAAGCTGTTTTGGGACAACTTTTCTTTTCTTCCTGCCAAACACTTGGCAGACATCCGTGCAACTTCTAGAACACGATGGGAGATGTTTTCTGTGCTGGCACAGTTTTTCCTAGCCAGACATAGTGGAAAAGCTTGTTGCCGAGGTGTAGATGAGAAGAGGAGCTAAAGAGGAAGGTAGGATGCTCTCCGGAGCTAAGAGCCGCTGCCGGGCGTCTTTCGGCAGAAGCCGCGCTAAGGAGAGCGCTGTGAGCGGCACAATCGTCTTTGCGCGAAGAAGCCGCTTCTTGGCTCCGGCAGCCGGCGAGAGCGGCAGCTTCGGGAAGGTGAAGAAGCAAGCTGTACAACACTGGATTGTGTGCGCACCTTGCCAACTGATAGAAAACAGTACCTTTGCACTCTCCTGACTTTTTCCAATCACAGGAACATTCGATTGAAGCTGTTTTGGACAACTTTTCTTTTCTTCCTGCCAAACACTTGGCAGACATCCGTGCAACTTCTAGAACACGATGGGAGATGTTTTCTGTGCTGGCACAGTTTTTCCTAGCCAGACATAGTGGAAAAGCTTGTTGCCGAGGTGTAGATGAAAGAGGAGCTAAAGAGGAAGGTAGGATGCTCTCCGGAGCTAAGAGCCGCTGCCGGCGTCTTTCGGCAGAAGCCGCGCTAAGGAGAGCGCTGTGAGCGGCACAATCGTCTTTGCGCGAAGAAGCCGCTTCTTGGGCTCCGGCAGCCGGCGAGAGCGGCAGCTTCGGAAGGTGAAGAAGCAAGCTGTACAACACTGGGATTGTGTGCGCACCTTGCCAACTGATAGAAAACAGTACCTTTGCACTCTCCTGACTTTTCCAATCACAGGAACATTCGATTGGAAGCTGTTTTGGACAACTTTTCTTTTCTTCCTGCCAAACACTTGGCAGACATCCGTGCAACTTCTAGAACACGATGGGAGATGTTTTCTGTGCTGGCACAGTTTTTCCTAGCCAGACATAGTGGAAAAGCTTGTTGCCGAGGTGTAGATGAGAAGAGGAGCTAAAGAGGAAGGTAGGATGCTCTCCGGAGGTAAGAGCCGCTGCCGGGCGTCTTTCGGCAGAAGCCGCGCTAAGGAGAGCGCTGTGAGCGGCACAATCGTCTTTGCGCGAAGAAGCCGCTTCTTGGGCTCCGGCAGCCGGCGAGAGCGGCAGCTTCGGGAAGGTGAAGAAGCAAGCTGTACAACACTGGATTGTGTGCGCACCTTGCCAACTGATAGAAAACAGTACCTTTGCACTCTCCTGACTTTTCCAATCACAGGAACATTCGATTGGAAGCTGTTTTGGACAACTTTTCTTTTCTTCTGCCAAACACTTGGCAGACATCCGTGCAACTTCTAGAACACGATGGGAGATGTTTTCTGTGCTGGCACAGTTTTTTCCTAGCCAGACATAGTGGAAAAGCTTGTTGCCGAGGTGTAGATGAGAAGAGGAGCTAAAGAGGAAGGTAGGATGCTCTCCGGAGCTAAGAGCCGCTGCCGGCGTCTTTCGGCAGAAGCCGCGCTAAGGAGAGCGCTGTGAGCGGCACAATCGTCTTTGCGCGAAGAAGCCGCTTCTTGGGGCTCCGGCAGCCGGCGAGAGCGGCAGCTTCGGGAAGGTGAAGAAGCAAGCTGTACAACACTGGGATTGTGTGCGCACCTTGCCAACTGATAGAAAACAGTACCTTTGCACTCTCCTGACTTTTCCAATCACAGGAACATTCGATTGGAAGCTGTTTTGGACAACTTTTCTTTTCTTCCTGCCAAACACTTGGCAGACATCCGTGCAACTTCTAGAACACGATGGGAGATGTTTCTGTGCTGGCACAGTTTTTCCTAGCCAGACATAGTGGAAAAGCTTGTTGCCGAGGTGTAGATGAGAAGAGGAGCTAAAGAGGAAGGTAGGATGCTCTCCGAGCTAAGAGCCGCTGCCGGGCGTCTTTCGGCAGAAGCCGCGCTAAGGAGAGCGCTGTGAGCGGCACAATCGTCTTTGCGCGAAGAAGCCGCTTCTTGGGCTCCGGCAGCCGGCGAGAGCGGCAGCTTCGGGAAGGTGAAGAAGCAAGCTGTACAACACTGGGATTGTGTGCGCACCTTGCCACTGATAGAAAACAGTACCTTTGCACTCTCCTGACTTTTCCAATCACAGGAACATTCGATTGGAAGCTGTTTTGGACAACTTTTCTTTTCTTCCTGCCAAACACTTGGCAGACATCCGTGCAACTTCTAGAACACGATGGGAGATGTTTTCTGTGCTGGCACAGTTTTTCCTAGCCAGACATAGTGGAAAAGCTTGTTGCCGAGGTGTAGATGAGAAGAGGAGCTAAAGAGGAAGGTAGGATGCTCTCCGGAGGTAAGAGCCGCTGCCGGGCGTCTTTCGGCAGAAGCCGCGCTAAGGAGAGCGCTGTGAGCGGCACAATCGTCTTTGCGCGAAGAAGCCGCTTCTTGGCTCCGGCAGCCGCGAGAGCGGCAGCTTCGGGAAGGTGAAGAAGCAAGCTGTACAACACTGGGATTGTGTGCGCACCTTGCCAACTGATAGAAAAACAGTACCTTTGCACTCTCCTGACTTTTCCAATCACAGGAACATTCGATTGGAAGCTGTTTTGGACAACTTTTCTTTTCTTCCTGCCAAACACTTGGCAGACATCCGTGCAACTTCTAGAACACGATGGGAGATGTTTTCTGTGCTGGCACAGTTTTTCCTAGCCAGACATAGTGGAAAAGCTTGTTGCCGAGGTGTAGATGAGAAGAGGAGCTAAAGAGGAAGGTAGGATGCTCTCCGGAGGTAAGAGCCGCTGCCGGCGTCTTTCGGCAGAAGCCGCGCTAAGGAGAGCGCTGTGAGCGGCACAATCGTCTTGCGCGAAGAAGCCGCTTCTTGGGCTCCGGCAGCCGGCGAGAGCGGCAGCTTCGGGAAGGTGAAGAAGCAAGCTGTACAACACTGGGATTGTGTGCGCACCTTGCCAACTGATAGAAAACAGTACCTTTGCACTCTCCTGACTTTTCCAATCACAGGAACATTCGATTGGAAGCTGTTTGGACAACTTTTCTTTCTTCCTGCCAAACACTTGCAGACATCCGTGCAACTTCTAGAACACGATGGGAGATGTTTTCTGTGCTGGCACAGTTTTTCCTAGCCAGACATAGTGGAAAAGCTTGTTGCCGAGGTGTAGAATGAGAAGAGGAGCTAAAGAGGAAGGTAGGATGCTCTCCGGAGCTAAGAGCCGCTGCCGGGCGTCTTTCGGCAGAAGCCGCGCTAAGGAGAGCGCTGTGAGCGGCACAATCGTCTTTGCGCGAAGAAGCCGCTTCTTGGGCTCCGGCAGCCGGCGAGAGCGGCAGCTTCGGGAAGGTGAAGAAGCAAGCTGTACAACACTGGATTGTGTGCGCACCTTGCCAACTGATAGAAAACAGTACCTTTGCACTCTCCTGACTTTTCCAATCACAGGAACATTCGATTGGAAGCTGTTTTGGACAACTTTTCTTTCTTCCTGCCAAACACTTGGCAGACATCCGTGCAACTTCTAGAACACGATGGGAGATGTTTTCTGTGCTGGCACAGTTTTTCCTAGCCAGACATAGTGGAAAAGCTTGTTGCCGAGGTGTAGATGAGAAGAGGAGCTAAAAGAGGAAGGTAGGATGCTCTCCGGAGCTAAGAGCCGCTGCCGGGCGTCTTTCGGCAGAAGCCGCGCTAAGGAGAGCGCTGTGAGCGGCACAATCGTCTTTGCGCGAAGAAGCCGCTTCTTGGGCTCCGGCAGCCGGCGAGAGCGGCAGCTTCGGGAAGGTGAAGAAGCAAGCTGTACAACACTGGGATTGTGTGCGCACCTTGCCAACTGATAGAAAACAGTACCTTTGCACTCTCCTGACTTTTCCAATCACAGAACATTCGATTGGAAGCTGTTTGGACAACTTTTCTTTCTTCCTGCCAAACACTTGGCAGACATCCGTGCAACTTCTAGAACACGATGGAGATGTTTTCTGTGCTGGCACAGTTTTTCCTAGCCAGACATAGTGGAAAAGCTTGTTGCCGAGGTGTAGATGAGAAGAGGAGCTAAAGAGGAAGGTAGGATGCTCTCCGGAGCTAAGAGCCGCTGCCGGGCGTCTTTCGGCAGAAGCCGCGCTAAGGAGAGCGCTGTGAGCGGCACAATCGTCTTTGCGGCGAAGAAGCCGCTTCTTGGGCTCCGGCAGCCGGCGAGAGCGGCAGCTTCGGGAAGGTGAAGAAGCAAGCTGTACAACACTGGATTGTGTGCGCACCTTGCCAACTGATAGAAAACAGTACCTTTGCACTCTCCTGACTTTTCCAATCACAGGAACATTCGATTGGAAGCTGTTTTGGACAACTTTTCTTTTCTTCCTGCCAAACACTTGGCAGACATCCGTGCAACTTCTAGAACACGATGGGAGATGTTTTCTGTGCTGGCACAGTTTTTCCTAGCCAGACATAGTGGAAAAGCTTGTTGCCGAGGTGTAGATGAGAAGAGGAGCTAAAGAGGAAGGTAGGATGCTCTCCGGAGCTAAGAGCCGCTGCCGGGCGTCTTTCGGCAGAAGCCGCGCTAAGGAGAGCGCTGTGAGCGCACAATCGTCTTTGCGCGAAGAAGCCGCTTCTTGGGCTCCGGCAGCCGGCGAGAGCGGCAGCTTCGGGAAGGTGAAGAAGCAAGCTGTACAACACTGGGATTGTGTGCGCACCTTGCCAACTGATAGAAAACAGTACCTTTGCACTCTCCTGACTTTTCCAATCACAGGAACATTCGATTGGAAGCTGTTTGGACAACTTTTCTTTTCTTCCTGCCAAACACTTGGCAGACATCCGTGCAACTTCTAGAACACGATGGGAGATGTTTTCTGTGCTGGCACAGTTTTCCTAGCCAGACATAGTGGAAAAGCTTGTTGCCGAGGTGTAGATGAGAAGAGGAGCTAAAGAGGAAGGTAGGATGCTCTCCGGAGGTAAGAGCCGCTGCCGGGCGTCTTTCGGCAGAAGCCGCGCTAAGGAGAGCGCTGTGAGCGGCACAATCGTCTTTGCGCGAAGAAGCCGCTTCTTGGGCTCCGGCAGCCGGCGAGAGCGGCAGCTTCGGGAAGGTGAAGAAGCAAGCTGTACAACACTGGGATTGTGTGCGCACCTTGCCAACTGATAGAAAACAGTACCTTTGCACTCTCCTGACTTTTCCAATCACAGGAACATTCGATTGGAAGCTGTTTTGGACAACTTTTCTTTTCTTCCTGCCAAACACTTGGCAGACATCCGTGCAACTTCTAGAACACGATGGGAGATGTTTCTGTGCTGGCACAGTTTTTCCTAGCCAGACATAGTGGAAAAGCTTTTTGCCGAGGTGTAGATGAGAAGAGGAGCTAAAGAGGAAGGTAGGATGCTCTCCGGAGGTAAGAGCCGCTGCCGGGCGTCTTTCGGCAGAAGCCGCGCTAAGGAGAGCGCTGTGAGCGGCACAATCGTCTTTGCGCGAAGAAGCCGCTTCTTGGGCTCCGGCAGCCGGCGAGAGCGGCAGCTTCGGGAAGGTGAAGAAGCAAGCTGTACAACACTGGATTGTGTGCGCACCTTGCCAACTGATAGAAAACAGTACCTTTGCACTCTCCTGACTTTTCCAATCACAGGAACATTCGATTGAAGCTGTTTTGGACAACTTTTCTTTTCTTCCTGCCAAACACTTGGCAGACATCCGTGCAACTTCTAGAACACGATGGGAGATGTTTTCTGTGCTGGCACAGTTTTTCCTAGCCAGACATAGTGGAAAAGCTTGTTGCCGAGGTGTAGATGAGAAGAGGAGCTAAAGAGGAAGGTAGGATGCTCTCCGGAGCTAAGAGCCGCTGCCGGGCGTCTTTCGGCAGAAGCCGCGCTAAGGAGAGCGCTGTGAGCGGCACAATCGTCTTTGCGCGAAGAAGCCGCTTCTTGGGCTCCGGCAGCCGGCGAGAGCGGCAGCTTCGGGAAGGTGAAGAAGCAAGCTGTACAACACTGGGATTGTGTGCGCACCTTGCCAACTGATAGAAAACAGTACCTTTGCACTCTCCTGACTTTTCCAATCACAGGAACATTCGATTGGAAGCTGTTTTGGACAACTTTTCTTTTCTTCCTGCCAAACACTTGGCAGACATCCGTGCAACTTCTAGAACACGATGGGAGATGTTTTCTGTGCTGGCACAGTTTTTCCTAGCCAGACATAGTGGAAAAGCTTGTTGCCGAGGTGTAGATGAGAAGAGGAGCTAAAGAGGAAGGTAGGATGCTCTCCGGAGGTAAGAGCCGCTGCCGGGCGTCTTTCGGCAGAAGCCGCGCTAAGGAGAGCGCTGTGAGCGGCACAATCGTCTTTGCGCGAAGAAGCCGCTTCTTGGGCTCCGGCAGCCGGCGAGAGCGGCAGCTTCGGGAAGGTGAAGAAGCAAGCTGTACAACACTGGGATTGTGTGCGCGCCTTGCCAACTGATAGAAAACAGTACCTTTGCACTCTCCTGACTTTTCCAATCACAGGAACATTCGATTGGAAGCTGTTTTGGACAACTTTTATTTTCTTCCTGCCAAACACTTGGCAGACATCCGTGCAACTTCTAGAACACGATGGGAGATGTTTTCTGTGCTGGCACAGTTTTTCCTAGCCAGACATAGTGGAAAAGCTTGTTGCCGAGGTGTAGATGAGAAGAGGAGCTAAAGAGGAAGGTAGGATGCTCTCCGGAGGTAAGAGCCGCTGCCGGGCGTCTTTCGGCAGAAGCCGCGCTAAGGAGAGCGCTGTGAGCGGCACAATCGTCTTTGCGCGAAGAAGCCGCTTCTTGGGCTCCGGCAGCCGGCGAGAGCGGCAGCTTCGGGAAGGTGAAGAAGCAAGCTGTACAACACTGGGATTGTGTGCGCACCTTGCCAACTGATAGAAAACAGTACCTTTGCACTCTCCTGACTTTTCCAATCACAGGAACATTCGATTGGAAGCTGTTTTGGACAACTTTTCTTTTCTTCCTGCCAAACACTTGGCAGACATCCGTGCAACTTCTAGAACACGATGGGAGATGTTTTCTGTGCTGGCACAGTTTTTCCTAGCCAGACATAGTGGAAAAGCTTGTTGCCGAGGTGTAGATGAGAAGAGGAGCTAAAGAGGAAGGTAGGATGCTCTCCGGAGCTAAGAGCCGCTGCCGGCGTCTTTCGGCAGAAGCCGCGCTAAGGAGAGCGCTGTGAGCGGCACAATCGTCTTTGCGCGAAGAAGCCGCTTCTTGGGCTCCGGCAGCCGGCGAGAGCGGCAGCTTCGGGAAGGTGAAGAAGCAAGCTGTACAACACTGGGATTGTGTGCGCACCTTGCCAACTGATAGAAAACAGTACCTTTGCACTCTCCTGACTTTTCCAATCACAGGAACATTCGATTGGAAGCTGTTTTGGACAACTTTTCTTTTCTTCCTGCCAAACACTTGGCAGACATCCGTGCAACTTCTAGAACACGATGGGAGATGTTTTCTGTGCTGGCACAGTTTTTCCTAGCCAGACATAGTGGAAAAGCTTGTTGCCGAGGTGTAGATGAGAAGAGGAGCTAAAGAGGAAGGTAGGATGCTCTCCGGAGGTAAGAGCCGCTGCCGGGCGTCTTTCGGCAGAAGCCGCGCTATAGGAGAGCACTGTGAGCGGCACAATCGTCTTTGCGCGAAGAAGCCGCTTCTTGGGCTCCGGCAGCCGGCGAGAGCGGCAGCTTCGGGAAGGTGAAGAAGCAAGCTGTACAACACTGGGATTGTGTGCGCACCTTGCCAACTGATAGAAAACAGTACCTTTGCATTCTCCTGACTTTTCCAATCACAGGAACATTCGATTGGAAGCTGTTTTGGACAACTTTTCTTTTCTTCCTGCCAAACACTTGGCAGACATCCGTGCAACTTCTAGAACACGATGGGAGATGTTTTCTGTGCTGGCACAGTTTTTCCTAGCCAGACATAGTGGAAAAGCTTGTTGCCGAGGTGTAGATGAGAAGAGGAGCTAAAGAGGAAGGTAGGATGCTCTCCGGAGGTAAGAGCCGCTGCCGGGCGTCTTTCGGCAGAAGCCGCGCTAAGGAGAGCGCTGTGAGCGGCACAATCGTCTTTGCGCGAAGAAGCCGCTTCTTGGGCTCCGGCAGCCGGCGAGAGCGGCAGCTTCGGGAAGGTGAAGAAGCAAGCTGTACAACACTGGGATTGTGTGCGCACCTTGCCAACTGATAGAAAACAGTACCTTTGGCACTCTCCTGACTTTTCCAATCACAGGAACATTCGATTGGAAGCTGTTTTGGATAACTTTTCTTTTCTTCCTGCCAAACACTTGGCAGACATCCGTGCAACTTCTAGAACACGATGGGAGATGTTTTCTGTGCTGGCACAGTTTTCCTAGCCAGACATAGTGGAAAAAGCTTGTTGCCGAGGTGTAGATGAGAAGAGGAGCTAAAGAGGAAGGTAGGATGCTCTCCGGAGCTAAGAGCCGCTGCCGGGCGTCTTTCGGCAGAAGCCGCGCTAAGGAGAGCGCTGTGAGCGGCACAATCGTCTTTGCGCGAAGAAGCCGCTTCTTGGGCTCCGGCAGCCGGCGAGAGCGGCAGCTTCGGGAAGGTGAAGAAGCAAGCTGTACAACACTGGGATTGTGTGCGCACCTTGCCAACTGATAGAAAACAGTACCTTTGCACTCTCCTGACTTTTCCAATCACAGGAACATTCGATTGGAAGCTGTTTTGGACAACTTTTCTTTTCTTCCTGCCAAACACTTGGCAGACATCCGTGCAACTTCTAGAACACGATGGGAGATGTTTTCTGTGCTGGCACAGTTTTTCCTAGCCAGACATAGTGGAAAAGCTTGTTGCCGAGGTGTAGATGAGAAGAGGAGCTAAAGAGGAAGGTAGGATGCTCTCCGGAGGTAAGAGCCGCTGCCGGGCGTCTTTCGGCAGAAGCCGCGCTAAGGAGAGCGCTGTGAGCGGCACAATCGTCTTTGCGCGAAGAAGCCGCTTCTTGGGCTCCGGCAGCCGGCGAGAGCGGCAGCTTCGGGAAGGTGAAGAAGCAAGCTGTACAACACTGGGATTGTGTGCGCACCTTGCCAACTGATAGAAAACAGTACCTTTGCACTCTCCTGACTTTTCCAATCACAGAAAACATCTCCCATCGTGTTCTAGAAGTTGCACGGATGTCTGCCAAGTGTTTGGCAGGAAGAAAAGAAAAGTGTCCAAAACAGCTTCCAATCGAATGTTCCTGTGATTGGAAAAGTCAGGAGAGTGCAAAGGTACTGTTTTCTATCAGTTGGCAAGGTGCGCACACAATCCCAGTGTTGTACAGCTTGCTTCTTCACCTTCCCGAAGCTGCCGCTCTCGCCGGCTGCCGGAGCCCAAGAAGCGGCTTCTTCGCGCAAAGACGATTGTGCCGCTCACAGCGCTCTCCTTAGCGCGGCTTCTGCCGAAAGACGCCCGGCAGCGGCTCTTACCTCCGGAGAGCATCCTACCTTCCTCTTTAGCTCCTCTTCTCATCTACACCTCGGCAACAAGCTTTTCCACTATGTCTGGCTAGGAAAAACTGTGCCAGCACAGAAAACATCTCCCATCGTGTTCTAGAAGTTGCACGGATGTCTGCCAAGTGTTTGGCAGGAAGAAAAGAAAAGTTGTCCAAAACAGCTTCAATCGAATGTTCCTGTGATTGGAAAAGTCAGGAGAGTGCAAAGGTACTGTTTTCTATCAGTTGGCAAGGTGCGCACACAATCCCAGTGTTGTACAGCTTGCTTCTTCACCTTCCCGAAGCTGCCGCTCTCGCCGGCTGCCGGAGCCCAAGAAGCGGCTTCTTCGCGCAAAGACGATTGTGCCGCTCACAGCGCTCTCCTTAGCGCGGCTTCTGCCGAAAGACGCCCGGCAGCGGCTCTTACCTCCGGAGAGCATCCTACCTTCCTCTTTAGCTCCTCTTCTCATCTACACCTCGGCAACAAGCTTTTCCACTATGTCTGGCTAGGAAAAACTGTGCCAGCACAGAAAACATCTCCCATCGTGTTCTAGAAGTTGCACGGATGTCTGCCAAGTGTTTGGCAGGAAGAAAAGAAAAGTTGTCCAAAACAGCTTCCAATCGAATGTTCCTGTGATTGGAAAAGTCAGGAGAGTGCAAAGGTACTGTTTTCTATCAGTTGGCAAGGTGCGCACACAATCCCAGTGTTGTACAGCTTGCTTCTTCACCTTCCCGAAGCTGCCGCTCTCGCCGGCTGCCGGAGCCCAAGAAGCGGCTTCTTCGCGCAAAGACGATTGTGCGCTCACAGCGCTCTCCTTAGCGCGGCTTCTGCCGAAAGACGCCCGCAGCGGCTCTTAGCTCCGGAGAGCATCCTACCTTCCTCTTTAGCTCCTCTTCTCATCTACACCTCGGCAACAAGCTTTTCCACTATGTCTGGCTAGGAAAAACTGTGCCAGCACAGAAAACATCTCCCATCGTGTTCTAGAAGTTGCACGGATGTCTGCCAAGTGTTTGGCAGGAAGAAAAGAAAAGTTATCCAAAACAGCTTCCAATCGAATGTTCCTGTGATTGGAAAAGTCAGGAGAGTGCAAAGGTACTGTTTTCTATCAGTTGGCAAGGTGCGCACACAATCCCAGTGTTGTACAGCTTGCTTCTTCACCTTCCCGAAGCTGCCGCTCTCGCCGGCTGCCGGAGCCCAAGAAGCGGCTTCTTCGCGCAAAGACGATTGTGCCGCTCACAGCGCTCTCCTTAGCGCGGCTTCTGCCGAAAGACGCCCGGCAGCGGCTCTTACCTCCGGAGAGCATCCTACCTTCCTCTTTAGCTCCTCTTCTCATCTACACCTCGGCAACAAGCTTTTCCACTATGTCTGGCTAGGAAAAACTGTGCCAGCACAGAAAACATCTCCCATCGTGTTCTAGAAGTTGCACGGATGTCTGCCAAGTGTTTGGCAGGAAGAAAAGAAAAGTTGTCCAAAACAGCTTCCAATCGAATGTTCCTGTGATTGGAAAAGTCAGGAGAATGCAAAGGTACTGTTTTCTATCAGTTGGCAAGGTGCGCACACAATCCCAGTGTTGTACAGCTTGCTTCTTCACCTTCCCGAAGCTGCCGCTCTCGCCGGCTGCCGGAGCCCCAAGAAGCGGCTTCTTCGCGCAAAGACGATTGTGCCGCTCACAGTGCTCTCCTTAGCGCGGCTTCTGCCGAAAGACGCCCGCAGCGGCTCTTACCTCCGGAGAGCATCCTACCTTCCTCTTTAGCTCCTCTTCTCATCTACACCTCGGCAACAAGCTTTCCACTATGTCTGGCTAGGAAAAACTGTGCCAGCACAGAAAACATCTCCCATCGTGTTCTAGAAGTTGCACGGATGTCTGCCAAGTGTTTGGCAGGAAGAAAAGAAAAGTTGTCCAAAACAGCTTCCAATCGAATGTTCCTGTGATTGGAAAAGTCAGGAGAGTGCAAAGGTACTGTTTTCTATCAGTTGGCAAGGTGCGCACACAATCCCAGTGTTGTACAGCTTGCTTCTTCACCTTCCCGAAGCTGCCGCTCTCGCCGGCTGCCGGAGCCCAAGAAGCGGCTTCTTCGCGCAAAGACGATTGTGCCGCTCACAGCGCTCTCCTTAGCGCGGCTTCTGCCGAAAGACGCCCGGCAGCGGCTCTTAGCTCCGGAGAGCATCCTACCTTCCTCTTTAGCTCCTCTTCTCATCTACACCTCGGCAACAAGCTTTTCCACTATGTCTGGCTAGGAAAAACTGTGCCAGCACAGAAAACATCTCCCATCGTGTTCTAGAAGTTGCACGGATGTCTGCCAAGTGTTTGGCAGGAAGAAAAGAAAAGTTGTCCAAAACAGCTTCCAATCGAATGTTCCTGTGATTGGAAAAGTCAGGAGAGTGCAAAGGTACTGTTTTCTATCAGTTGGCAAGGTGCGCACACAATCCCAGTGTTGTACAGCTTGCTTCTTCACCTTCCCGAAGCTGCCGCTCTCGCCGGCTGCCGGAGCCCAAGAAGCGGCTTCTTCGCGCAAAGACGATTGTGCCGCTCACAGCGCTCTCCTTAGCGCGGCTTCTGCCGAAAGACGCCCGGCAGCGGCTCTTACCTCCGGAGAGCATCCTACCTTCCTCTTTAGCTCCTCTTCTCATCTACACCTCGGCAACAAGCTTTTCCACTATGTCTGGCTAGGAAAAACTGTGCCAGCACAGAAAACATCTCCCATCGTGTTCTAGAAGTTGCACGGATGTCTGCCAAGTGTTTGGCAGGAAGAAAATAAAAGTTGTCCAAAACAGCTTCCAATCGAATGTTCCTGTGATTGGAAAAGTCAGGAGAGTGCAAAGGTACTGTTTTCTATCAGTTGCAAGGCGCGCACACAATCCCAGTGTTGTACAGCTTGCTTCTTCACCTTCCCGAAGCTGCCGCTCTCGCCGGCTGCCGGAGCCCAAGAAGCGGCTTCTTCGCGCAAAGACGATTGTGCCGCTCACAGCGCTCTCCTTAGCGCGGCTTTCTGCCGAAAGACGCCCGGCAGCGCTCTTACCTCCGGAGAGCATCCTACCTTCCTCTTTAGCTCCTCTTCTCATCTACACCTCGGCAACAAGCTTTTCCACTATGTCTGGCTAGGAAAAACTGTGCCAGCACAGAAAACATCTCCCATCGTGTTCTAGAAGTTGCACGGATGTCTGCCAAGTGTTTGGCAGGAAGAAAAGAAAAGTTGTCCAAAACAGCTTCCAATCGAATGTTCCTGTGATTGGAAAAGTCAGGAGAGTGCAAAGGTACTGTTTTCTATCAGTTGGCAAGGTGCGCACACAATCCCAGTGTTGTACAGCTTGCTTCTTCACCTTCCCGAAGCTGCCGCTCTCGCCGGCTGCCGGAGCCCAAGAAGCGGCTTCTTCGCGCAAAGACGATTGTGCCGCTCACAGCGCTCTCCTTAGCGCGGCTTCTGCCGAAAGACGCCCGGCAGCGGCTCTTAGCTCCGGAGAGCATCCTACCTTCCTCTTTAGCTCCTCTTCTCATCTACACCTCGGCAACAAGCTTTTCCACTATGTCTGGCTAGGAAAAACTGTGCCAGCACAGAAAACATCTCCCATCGTGTTCTAGAAGTTGCACGGATGTCTGCCAAGTGTTTGGCAGGAAGAAAAGAAAAGTTGTCCAAAACAGCTTCCAATCGAATGTTCCTGTGATTGGAAAAGTCAGGAGAGTGCAAAGGTACTGTTTTCTATCAGTTGGCAAGGTGCGCACACAATCCCAGTGTTGTACAGCTTGCTTCTTCACCTTCCCGAAGCTGCCGCTCTCGCCGGCTGCCGGAGCCCAAGAAGCGGCTTCTTCGCGCAAAGACGATTGTGCCGCTCACAGCGCTCTCCTTAGCGCGGCTTCTGCCGAAAGACGCCCGGCAGCGGCTCTTACCTCCGGAGAGCATCCTACCTTCCTCTTTAGCTCCTCTTCTCATCTACACCTCGGCAAAAAGCTTTTCCACTATGTCTGGCTAGGAAAAACTGTGCCAGCACAGAAAACATCTCCCATCGTGTTCTAGAAGTTGCACGGATGTCTGCCAAGTGTTTGGCAGGAAGAAAAGAAAAGTTGTCCAAAACAGCTTCCAATCGAATGTTCCTGTGATGGAAAAGTCAGGAGAGTGCAAAGGTACTGTTTCTATCAGTTGGCAAGGTGCGCACACAATCCCAGTGTTGTACAGCTTGCTTCTTCACCTTCCCGAAGCTGCCGCTCTCGCCGGCTGCCGGAGCCCAAGAAGCGGCTTCTTCGCGCAAAGACGATTGTGCCGCTCACAGCGCTCTCCTTAGCGCGGCTTCTGCCGAAAGACGCCCGGCAGCGGCTCTTAGCCTCCGGAGAGCATCCTACCTTCCTCTTTAGCTCCTCTTCTCATCTACACCTCGGCAACAAGCTTTTCCACTATGTCTGGCTAGGAAAAACTGTGCCAGCACAGAAAACATCTCCCATCGTGTTCTAGAAGTTGCACGGATGTCTGCCAAGTGTTTGGCAGGAAGAAAAGAAAAGTTGTCCAAACAGCTTCCAATCGAATGTTCCTGTGATTGGAAAAGTCAGGAGAGTGCAAAGGTACTGTTTTCTATCAGTTGCAAGGTGCGCACACAATCCCAGTGTTGTACAGCTTGCTTCTTCACCTTCCGAAGCTGCCGCTCTCGCCGGCTGCCGGAGCCCAAGAAGCGGCTTCTTCGCGCAAAGACGATTGTGCCGCTCACAGCGCTCTCCTTAGCGCGGCTTCTGCCGAAAGACGCCCGGCAGCGGCTCTTAGCTCCGGAGAGCATCCTACCTTCCTCTTTAGCTCCTCTTCTCATCTACACCTCGGCAACAAGCTTTTCCACTATGTCTGGCTAGGAAAAACTGTGCCAGCACAGAAAACATCTCCCATCGTGTTCTAGAAGTTGCACGGATGTCTGCCAAGTGTTTGGCAGGAAGAAAAGAAAAGTTGTCCAAAACAGCTTCCAATCGAATGTTCCTGTGATTGGAAAAGTCAGGAGAGTGCAAAGGTACTGTTTTTCTATCAGTTGGCAAGGTGCGCACACAATCCCAGTGTTGTACAGCTTGCTTCTTCACCTTCCCGAAGCTGCCGCTCTCGCCGGCTGCCGGAGCCCAAGAAGCGGCTTCTTCGCGCAAAGACGATTGTGCCGCTCACAGCGCTCTCCTTAGCGCGGCTTCTGCCGAAAGACGCCCGGCAGCGGCTCTTAGCTCCGGAGAGCATCCTACCTTCCTCTTTAGCTCCTCTTCTCATCTACACCTCGGCAACAAGCTTTTCCACTATGTCTGGCTAGGAAAAACTGTGCCAGCACAGAAAACATCTCCCATCGTGTTCTAGAAGTTGCACGGATGTCTGCCAAGTGTTTGGCAGGAAGAAAAGAAAAGTTGTCCAAAACAGCTTCCAATCGAATGTTCCTGTGATTGGAAAAGTCAGGAGAGTGCAAAGGTACTGTTTTCTATCAGTTGGCAAGGTGCGCACACAATCCCAGTGTTGTACAGCTTGCTTCTTCACCTTCCCGAAGCTGCCGCTCTCGCCGGCTGCCGGAGCCCAAGAAGCGGCTTCTTCGCGCAAAGACGATTGTGCCGCTCACAGCGCTCTCCTTAGCGCGGCTTCTGCCGAAAGACGCCCGGCAGCGGCTCTTAGCTCCGGAGAGCATCCTACCTTCCTCTTTAGCTCCTCTTCTCATCTACACCTCGGCAACAAGCTTTTCCACTATGTCTGGCTAGGAAAAACTGTGCCAGCACAGAAAACATCTCCCATCGTGTTCTAGAAGTTGCACGGATGTCTGCCAAGTGTTTGGCAGGAAGAAAAGAAAAGTTGTCCAAAACAGCTTCCAATCGAATGTTCCTGTGATTGGAAAAGTCAGGAGAGTGCAAAGGTACTGTTTTCTATCAGTTGGCAAGGTGCGCACACAATCCCAGTGTTGTACAGCTTGCTTCTTCACCTTCCCGAAGCTGCCGCTCTCGCCGGCTGCCGGAGCCCAAGAAGCGCTTCTTCGCGCAAAGACGATTGTGCCGCTCACAGCGCTCTCCTTAGCGCGGCTTCTGCCGAAAGACGCCCGGCAGCGGCTCTTAGCTCCGGAGAGGCATCCTACCTTCCTCTTTAGCTCCTCTTCTCATCTACACCTCGGCAACAAGCTTTTCCACTATGTCTGGCTAGGAAAAACTGTGCCAGCACAGAAAACATCTCCCATCGTGTTCTAGAAGTTGCACGGATGTCTGCCAAGTGTTTGGCAGGAAGAAAAGAAAAGTTGTCCAAAACAGCTTCCAATCGAATGTTCCTGTGATTGAAAAGTCAGGAGAGTGCAAAGGTACTGTTTTCTATCAGTTGCAAGGTGCGCACACAATCCCAGTGTTGTACAGCTTGCTTCTTCACCTTCCCGAAGCTGCCGCTCTCGCCGGCTGCCGGAGCCCAAGAAGCGGCTTCTTCGCGCAAAGACGATTGTGCCGCTCACAGCGCTCTCCTTAGCGCGGCTTCTGCCGAAAGACGCCCGGCAGCGGCTCTTACCTCCGGAGAGCATCCTACCTTCCTCTTTAGCTCCTCTTCTCATCTACACCTCGGCAACAAGCTTTTCCACTATGTCTGGCTAGGAAAAACTGTGCCAGCACAGAAAACATCTCCCATCGTGTTCTAGAAGTTGCACGGATGTCTGCCAAGTGTTTGGCAGGAAGAAAAGAAAGTTGTCCAAAACAGCTTCCAATCGAATGTTCCTGTGATTGGAAAAGTCAGGAGAGTGCAAAGGTACTGTTTTCTATCAGTTGGCAAGGTGCGCACACAATCCCAGTGTTGTACAGCTTGCTTCTTCACCTTCCCGAAGCTGCCGCTCTCGCCGGCTGCCGGAGCCCAAGAAGCGGCTTCTTCGCGCAAAGACGATTGTGCCGCTCACAGCGCTCTCCTTAGCGCGGCTTCTGCCGAAAGACGCCCGGCAGCGGCTCTTACCTCCGAGAGCATCCTACCTTCCTCTTTAGCTCCTCTTCTCATCTACACCTCGGCAACAAGCTTTTCCACTATGTCTGGCTAGGAAAAACTGTGCCAGCACAGAAAACATCTCCCATCGTGTTCTAGAAGTTGCACGGATGTCTGCCAAGTGTTTGGCAGGAAGAAAAGAAAAGTTGTCCAAAACAGCTTCCAATCGAATGTTCCTGTGATTGGAAAAGTCAGGAGAGTGCAAAGGTACTGTTTTCTATCAGTTGGCAAGGTGCGCACACAATCCCAGTGTTGTACAGCTTGCTTCTTCACCTTCCCGAAGCTGCCGCTCTCGCCGGCTGCCGGAGCCCAAGAAGCGGCTTCTTCGCGCAAAGACGATTGTGCCGCTCACAGCGCTCTCCTTAGCGCGGCTTCTGCCGAAAGACGCCCGGCAGCGGCTCTTAGCTCCGGAGAGCATCCTACCTTCCTCTTTAGCTCCTCTTCTCATCTACACCTCGGCAACAAGCTTTTCCACTATGTCTGGCTAGGAAAAACTGTGCCAGCACAGAAAACATCTCCCATCGTGTTCTAGAAGTTGCACGATGTCTGCAAGTGTTTGGCAGGAAGAAAAGAAAAGTTGTCCAAAACAGCTTCCAATCGAATGTTCCTGTGATTGGAAAAGTCAGGAGAGTGCAAAGGTACTGTTTTCTATCAGTTGGCAAGGTGCGCACACAATCCCAGTGTTGTACAGCTTGCTTCTTCACCTTCCCGAAGCTGCCGCTCTCGCCGGCTGCCGGAGCCCAAGAAGCGGCTTCTTCGCGCAAAGACGATTGTGCCGCTCACAGCGCTCTCCTTAGCGCGGCTTCTGCCGAAAGACGCCCGGCAGCGGCTCTTAGCTCCGGAGAGCATCCTACCTTCCTCTTTAGCTCCTCTTCTCATCTACACCTCGGCAACAAGCTTTTCCACTATGTCTGGCTAGGAAAAACTGTGCCAGCACAGAAAACATCTCCCATCGTGTTCTAGAAGTTGCACGGATGTCTGCCAAGTGTTTGGCAGGAAGAAAAGAAAAGTTGTCCAAAACAGCTTCCAATCGAATGTTCCTGTGATTGGAAAAGTCAGGAGAGTGCAAAGGTACTGTTTTCTATCAGTTGGCAAGGTGCGCACACAATCCCAGTGTTGTACAGCTTGCTTCTTCACCTTCCGAAGCTGCCGCTCTCGCCGGCTGCCGGAGCCCAAGAAGCGGCTTCTTCGCGCAAAGACGATTGTGCCGCTCACAGCGCTCTCCTTAGCGCGGCTTCTGCCGAAAGACGCCGGCAGCGGCTCTTACCTCCGGAGAGCATCCTACCTTCCTCTTTAGCTCCTCTTCTCATCTACACCTCGGCAACAAGCTTTTCCACTATGTCTGGCTAGGAAAAACTGTGCCAGCACAGAAAACATCTCCCATCGTGTTCTAGAAGTTGCACGGATGTCTGCCAAGTGTTTGGCAGGAAGAAAAGAAAAGTTGTCCAAAACAGCTTCCAATCGAATGTTCCTGTGATTGGAAAAGTCAGAGAGTGCAAAGGTACTGTTTTCTATCAGTTGGCAAGGTGCGCACACAATCCCAGTGTTGTACAGCTTGCTTCTTCACCTTCCGAAGCTGCCGCTCTCGCCGGCTGCCGGAGCCCAAGAAGCGGCTTCTTCGCGCAAAGACGATTGTGCCGCTCACAGCGCTCTCCTTAGCGCGGCTTCTGCCGAAAGACGCCCGGCAGCGGCTCTTAGCTCCGGAGAGCATCCTACCTTCCTCTTTAGCTCCTCTTCTCATCTACACCTCGCAACAAGCTTTTCCACTATGTCTGGCTAGGAAAAACTGTGCCAGCACAGAAAACATCTCCCATCGTGTTCTAGAAGTTGCACGGATGTCTGCCAAGTGTTTGGCAGGAAGAAAAGAAAAGTGTCCAAAACAGCTTCCAATCGAATGTTCCTGTGATTGGAAAAGTCAGGAGAGTGCAAAGGTACTGTTTTCTATCAGTTGCAAGGTGCGCACACAATCCCAGTGTTGTACAGCTTGCTTCTTCACCTTCCCGAAGCTGCCGCTCTCGCCGGCTGCCGGAGCCCAAGAAGCGGCTTCTTCGCGCAAAGACGATTGTGCCGCTCACAGCGCTCTCCTTAGCGCGGCTTCTGCCGAAAGACGCCCGCAGCGGCTCTTAGCTCCGGAGAGCATCCTACCTTCCTCTTTAGCTCCTCTTCTCATCTACACCTCGGCAACAAGCTTTCCACTATGTCTGGCTAGGAAAAACTGTGCCAGCACAGAAAACATCTCCCATCGTGTCTAGAAGTTGCACGATGTCTGCCAAGTGTTTGGCAGGAAGAAAAGAAAAGTTGTCCAAAACAGCTTCCAATCGAATGTTCCTGTGATTGGAAAAGTCAGGAGAGTGCAAAGGTACTGTTTCTATCAGTTGGCAAGGTGCGCACACAATCCCAGTGTTGTACAGCTTGCTTCTTCACCTTCCCGAAGCTGCCGCTCTCGCCGCTGCCGGAGCCCAAGAAGCGGCTTCTTCGCGCAAAGACGATTGTGCCGCTCACAGCGCTCTCCCTTAGCGCGGCTTCTGCCGAAAGACGCCCGGCAGCGGCTCTTACCTCCGGAGAGCATCCTACCTTCCTCTTTAGCTCCTCTTCTCATCTACACCTCGGCAACAAGCTTTCCACTATGTCTGGCTAGAAAAACTGTGCCAGCACAGAAAACATCTCCCATCGTGTTCTAGAAGTTGCACGGATGTCTGCCAAGTGTTTGGCAGGAAGAAAAGAAAAGTTGTCCAAACAGCTTCCAATCGAATGTTCCTGTGATTGGAAAAGTCAGGAGAGTGCAAAGGTACTGTTTTCTATCAGTTGGCAAGGTGCGCACACAATCCCAGTGTTGTACAGCTTGCTTCTTCACCTTCCCGAAGCTGCCGCTCTCGCCGGCTGCCGGAGCCCAAGAAGCGCTTCTTCGCGCAAAGACGATTGTGCCGCTCACAGCGCTCTCCTTAGCGCGGCTTCTGCCGAAAGACGCCCGGCAGCGGCTCTTACCTCCGGAGAGCATCCTACCTTCCTCTTTAGCTCCTCTTCTCATCTACACCTCGGCAACAAGCTTTTCCACTATGTCTGGCTAGGAAAAACTGTGCCAGCACAGAAAACATCTCCCATCGTGTTCTAGAAGTTGCACGGATGTCTGCCAAGTGTTTGGCAGGAAGAAAAGAAAAGTTGTCCAAAACAGCTTCCAATCGAATGTTCCTGTGATTGGAAAAGTCAGGAGAGTGCAAAGGTACTGTTTTCTATCAGTTGGCAAGGTGCGCACACAATCCCAGTGTTGTACAGCTTGCTTCTTCACCTTCCCGAAGCTGCCGCTCTCGCCGGCTGCCGGAGCCCAAGAAGCGGCTTCTTCGCGCAAAGACGATTGTGCCGCTCACAGCGCTCTCCTTAGCGCGGCTTCTGCCGAAAGACGCCCGCAGCGGCTCTTAGCTCCGGAGAGCATCCTACCTTCCTCTTTAGCTCCTCTTCTCATCTACACCTCGCAACAAGCTTTTCCACTATGTCTGGCTAGGAAAAACTGTGCCAGCACAGAAAACATCTCCCATCGTGTTCTAGAAGTTGCACGGATGTCTGCCAAGTGTTTGCAGAAGAAAAGAAAAGTTGTCCAAAACAGCTTCCAATCGAATGTTCCTGTGATTGGAAAAGTCAGGAGAGTGCAAAGGTACTGTTTTCTATCAGTTGGCAAGGTGCGCACACAATCCCAGTGTTGTACAGCTTGCTTCTTCACCTTCCCGAAGCTGCCGCTCTCGCCGCTGCCGGAGCCCAAGAAGCGGCTTCTTCGCGCAAAGACGATTGTGCCGCTCACAGCGCTCTCCTTAGCGCGCTTCTGCCGAAAGACGCCCGGCAGCGGCTCTTAGCTCCGGAGAGCATCCTACCTTCCTCTTTAGCTCCTCTTCTCATCTACACCTCGGCAACAAGCTTTTCCACTATGTCTGGCTAGAAAAAACTGTGCCAGCACAGAAAACATCTCCCATCGTGTTCTAGAAGTTGCACGGATGTCTGCCAAGTGTTTGGCAGGAAGAAAAGAAAAGTTGTCCAAAACAGCTTCCAATCGAATGTTCCTGTGATTGGAAAAGTCAGGAGAGTGCAAAGGTACTGTTTCTATCAGTTGGCAAGGTGCGCACACATCCCAGTGTTGTACAGCTTGCTTCTTCACCTTCCCGAAGCTGCCGCTCTCGCCGGCTGCCGGAGCCCAAGAAGCGGCTTCTTCGCGCAAAGACGATTGTGCCGCTCACAGCGCTCTCCTTAGCGCGGCTTCTGCCGAAAGACGCCCGGCAGCGGCTCTTACCTCCGAGAGCATCCTACCTTCCTCTTTAGCTCCTCTTCTCATCTACACCTCGGCAACAAGCTTTTCCACTATGTCTGGCTAGGAAAAACTGTGCCAGCACAGAAAACATCTCCCATCGTGTTCTAGAAGTTGCACGGATGGTCTGCCAGTGTTTGGCAGGAAGAAAAGAAAAGTTGTCCAAAACAGCTTCCAATCGAATGTTCCTGTGATTGGAAAAGTCAGGAGAGTGCAAAGGTACTGTTTTCTATCAGTTGGCAAGGTGCGCACTACAATCCCAGTGTTGTACAGCTTGCTTCTTCACCTTCCCGAAGCTGCCGCTCTCGCCGGCTGCCGGAGCCCAAGAAGCGGCTTCTTCGCGCAAAGACGATTGTGCCGCTCACTAGCGCTCTCCTTAGCGCGGCTTCTGCCGAAAGACGCCCGGCAGCGGCTCTTAGCTCCGGAGAGCATCCTACCTTCCTCTTTAGCTCCTCTTCTCATCTACACCTCGGCAACAAGCTTTTCCACTATGTCTGGCTAGGAAAAACTGTGCCAGCACAGAAAACATCTCCCATCGTGTTCTAGAAGTTGCACGATGTCTGCCAAGTGTTTGGCAGGAAGAAAAGAAAAGTTGTCCAAAACAGCTTCCAATCGAATGTTCCTGTGATTGGAAAAGTCAGGAGAGTGCAAAGGTACTGTTTTCTATCAGTTGGCAAGGTGCGCACACAATCCCAGTGTTGTACAGCTTGCTTCTTCACCTTCCCGAAGCTGCCGCTCTCGCCGGCTGCCGAGCCCAAGAAGCGGCTTCTCGCGCAAAGACGATTGTGCCGCTCACAGCGCTCTCCTTAGCGCGGCTTCTGCGAAAGACGCCCGCAGCGGCTCTTAGCTCCGGAGAGCATCCTACCTTCCTCTTTAGCTCCTCTTCTCATCTACACCTCGGCAACAAGCTTTTCCACTATGTCTGGCTAGGAAAAAACTGTGCCAGCACAGAAAACATCTCCCATCGTGTTCTAGAAGTTGCACGATGTCTGCCAAGTGTTTGGCAGGAAGAAAAGAAAAGTTGTCCAAAACAGCTTCCAATCGAATGTTCCTGTGATTGGAAAAGTCAGGAGAGTGCAAAGGTACTGTTTTCTATCAGTTGGCAAGGTGCGCACACAATCCCAGTGTTGTACAGCTTGCTTCTTCACCTTCCCGAAGCTGCCGCTCTCGCCGGCTGCCGGAGCCCAAGAAGCGCTTCTTCGCGCAAAGACGATTGTGCCGCTCACAGCGCTCTCCTTAGCGCGGCTTCTGCCGAAAGACGCCCGGCAGCGCTCTTACCTCCGGAGAGCATCCTACCTTCCTCTTTAGCTCCTCTTCTCATCTACACCTCGGCAACAAGCTTTTCCACTATGTCTGGCTAGAAAAACTGTGCCAGCACAGAAAACATCTCCCATCGTGTTCTAGAAGTTGCACGGATGTCTGCCAAGTGTTTGGCAGGAAGAAAAGAAAAGTTGTCCAAAACAGCTTCCAATCGAATGTTCCTGTGATTGGAAAAGTCAGGAGAGTGCAAAGGTACTGTTTTCTATCAGTTGGCAAGGTGCGCACACAATCCCAGTGTTGTACAGCTTGCTTCTTCACCTTCCCGAAGCTGCCGCTCTCGCCGGCTGCCGGAGCCCAAGAAGCGGCTTCTTCGCGCAAAGACGATTGTGCCGCTCACTAGCGCTCTCCTTAGCGCGGCTTCTGCCGAAAGACGCCCGCAGCGGCTCTTACCTCCGGAGAGCATCCTACCTTCCTCTTTAGCTCCTCTTCTCATCTACACCTCGGCAACAAGCTTTTCCACTATGTCTGGCTAGGAAAAACTGTGCCAGCACAGAAAACATCTCCCATCGTGTTCTAGAAGTTGCACGGATGTCTGCCAAGTGTTTGGCAGGAAGAAAAGAAAAGTTGTCCAAAACAGCTTCCAATCGAATGTTCCTGTGATTGGAAAAGTCAGGAGAGTGCAAAGGTACTGTTTTCTATCAGTTGGCAAGGTGCGCACACAATCCCAGTGTTGTACAGCTTGCTTCTTCACCTTCCCGAAGCTGCCGCTCTCAGCCGGCTGCCGGAGCCCAAGAAGCGGCTTCTTCGCGCAAAGACGATTGTGCCGCTCACTAGCGCTCTCCTTAGCGCGGCTTCTGCCGAAAGACGCCCGGCAGCGGCTCTTAGCTCCGGAGAGCATCCTACCTTCCTCTTTAGCTCCTCTTCTCATCTACACCTCGGCAACAAGCTTTTCCACTATGTCTGGCTAGGAAAAACTGTGCCAGCACAGAAAACATCTCCCATCGTGTTCTAGAAGTTGCACGGATGTCTGCCAAGTGTTTGGCAGGAAGAAAAGAAAAGTTGTCCAAAACAGCTTCCAATCGAATGTTCCTGTGATTGGAAAAGTCAGGAGAGTGCAAAGGTACTGTTTCTATCAGTTGGCAAGGTGCGCACACATCCCAGTGTTGTACAGCTTGCTTCTTCACCTTCCCGAAGCTGCCGCTCTCGCCGGCTGCCGGAGCCCAAGAAGCGGCTTCTTCGCGCAAAGACGATTGTGCCGCTCACTAGCGCTCTCCTTAGCGCGGCTTCTGCCGAAAGACGCCCGGCAGCGGCTCTTAGCTCCGGAGAGCATCCTACCTTCCTCTTTAGCTCCTCTTCTCATCTACACCTCGGCAACAAGCTTTTCCACTATGTCTGGCTAGAAAAAACTGTGCCAGCACAGAAAACATCCTCCCATCGTGTTCTAGAAGTTGCACGGATGTCTGCCAAGTGTTTGGCAGGAAGAAAAGAAAAGTTGTCCAAAACAGCTTCCATCGAATGTTCCTGTGATTGGAAAAGTCAGGAGAGTGCAAAGGTACTGTTTTCTATCAGTTGGCAAGTGCGCACACAATCCCAGTGTTGTACAGCTTGCTTCTTCACCTTCCCGAAGCTGCCGCTCTCGCCGGCTGCCGGAGCCCAAGAAGCGGCTTCTTCGCGCAAAGACGATTGTGCCGCTCACTAGCGCTCTCCCTTAGCGCGGCTTCTGCCGAAAGACGCCCGCAGCGGCTCTTACCTCCGGAGAGCATCCTACCTTCCTCTTTAGCTCCTCTTCTCATCTACACCTCGCAACAAGCTTTTCCACTATGTCTGGCTAGGAAAAAACTGTGCCAGCACAGAAAACATCTCCCATCGTGTTCTAGAAGTTGCACGATGTCTGCCAAGTGTTTGGCAGGAAGAAAAGAAAAGTTGTCCAAAACAGCTTCCAATCGAATGTTCCTGTGATTGGAAAAGTCAGGAGAGTGCAAAGGTACTGTTTTCTATCAGTTGGCAAGGTGCGCACACAATCCCAGTGTTGTACAGCTTGCTTCTTCACCTTCCCGAAGCTGCCGCTCTCGCCGGCTGCCGGAGCCCAAGAAGCGGCTTCTTCGCGCAAAGACGATTGTGCCGCTCACGAAGCGCTCTTCCTTAGCGCGGCTTCTGCCGAAAGACGCCCGGCAGCGGCTCTTAGCTCCGGAGAGCATCCTACCTTCCTCTTTAGCTCCTCTTCTCATCTACACCTCGGCAACAAGCTTTTCCACTATGTCTGGCTAGGAAAAACTGTGCCAGCACAGAAAACATCTCCCATCGTGTTCTAGAAGTTGCTACGGATGTCTGCCAAGTGTTTGGCAGGAAGAAAAGAAAAGTTGTCCAAAACAGCTTCCAATCGAATGTTCCTGTGATTGGAAAGTCAGGAGAGTGCAAAGGTACTGTTTTTCTATCAGTTGGCAAGGTGCGCACACAATCCCAGTGTTGTACAGCTTGCTTCTTTCACCTTCCCGAAGCTGCCGCTCATCGCCGGCTGCCGGAGCCCAAGAAGCGGCTTCTTCGCGCAAAGACGATTGTGCCGCTCACTAGCGCTCTCCTTAGCGCGGCTTCTGCCGAAAGACGCCCGGCAGCGGCTCTTACCTCCGGAGAGCATCCTACCTTCCTCTTTAGCTCCTCTTCTCATCTACACCTCGGCAACAAGCTTTTCCACTATGTCTGGCTAGGAAAAACTGTGCCAGCACAGAAAACATCTCCCATCGTGTTCTAGAAGTTGCACGGATGTCTGCCAGTGTTGGCAGGAAGAAAAGAAAAGTTGTCCAAAACAGCTTCCAATCGAATGTTCCTGTGATTGGAAAAGTCAGGAGAGTGCAAAGGTACTGTTTCTATCAGTTGGCAAGGTGCGCACACAATCCCAGTGTTGTACAGCTTGCTTCTTCACCTTCCCGAAGCTGCCCGGCTCTCTGCCGGCTGCCGGAGCCCAAGAAGCGGCTTTCTTCGCTGCAAAGACGATTGTGCCGCTCACAGCGCTCATCCTTAGCGCGGCTTCTGCCGAAAGACGCCCGCAGCGGCTCTTACCTCCGGAGAGCATCCTAACCTTCCTCTTTAGCTCCTCTTCTCATCTACACCTCGGCAACAAGCTTTTCCACTATGTCTGGCTAGGAAAAACTGTGCCAGCACAGAAAAATCATCTCCCATCGTGTTCTAGAAGTTGCACGGATGTCTGCCAAGTGTTTGGCAGGAAGAAAAGAAAAGTTGTCCAAAACAGCTTCCAATCGAATGTTCCTGTGATTGGAAAAGTCAGGAGAGTGCAAAGGTACTGTTTTCTATCAGTTGCATGGGTGCGCACAACAATTCCCAGTGTTGTACAGATTGCTTCTTCACCTTCCCGAAGCTGCCGCTCTTCGCCGGCTGCCGGAGCCCAAGAAGCGGCTTCTTCGCGCAAAAGACGATTGTGCCGCTCACTTAGCGCTCTCCTTAGCGGCGGCTTCTGCCGAAAGACGCCCGGCAGCGGCTCTTAGCTCCGGAGAGCATCCTACCTTCTCTTTAGCTCCTCTTCTCATCTACACCTCGGCAACAAGCTTTTCCACTATGTCTGCTAGGAAAAACTGTGCCAGCACAGAAAACATCTCCCATCGTGTTCTAGAAGTGCACGGATGTCTGCCAAGTGTTTGCAGAAGAAAAGATAAGTTGTCCAAAACAGCTTCAAATCGAATGTTCCTGTGATTGGAAAAGTCATGAGAGTGGCAAAGGTACTGTTTTCTATCAGTTGGCAAGGTGCGCACACAATCCCAGTGTTGTACAGCTTGCTTCTTCACCTTCCCGAAGCTGCCGCTCTCTGCCGGCTGCCGGAGCCCAAGAAGCGGCTTCTTCGCGCAAAGACGTTTGTGCCGCTCACAGCGCTCTCCTTAGCGCGGCTTCTGCCGAAAGACGCCCGGCAGCGGCTCTTAGCTCCGGAGAGCATCCTACTTCCTCTTTAGTCTCCTCTTCTCATCTACAACCTCGGCAACAAGCTTTTCCACTTATGTA
>NW_026948669.1:0-63483 GCF_035770615.1 Melospiza melodia melodia
TGTTCCCCAGTGTCCAGGAGGTGTTTTTGGGGTTCCCTAAATTGTGGTTACCCCTTTTGGGATCCCTTTTTGGGGTTCCCCAAGGTTTGGATCCTTTTCGAGGTGATCCCATGGGGTGCCTTTGGGATTTTCCCTTTCGGGTCGGTTTTTGGGGGGTCCCTGTGTGGGTTTTGGGGTGTCCCAGTGTCTGTGGGGTGTTTTTGGGGTTCCCTAAATTGTGGTTACCCCTTTTTGGGATCCTTTTTTGGGGTTCCCCAAGGTTTGGGTAGTTTTCGAGGTGATCCCATGGGGTGCCTTTGGGATTTTCCTTTCGGGTTGGTTTTTGGGGGGGTCCCTGTCTGGATTTGGGGTGTCCCAGTGTCCAGGAGGTGTTTTTGGGGTTCCCTGAATTGTGGTTACCCCTTTTGGGATCCTTTTTTGGGGTTCCCCAAGGTTTGGATCCTTTTCGAGGCGATCCCATGTGGCGCCTTTGGGATTTTCCCTTTCGGGTCGGTTTTTGGGGGTCCCTGTGTGGGTTTTGGGGTGTCCCAGTGTCCGTGGGGTGTTTTTGGGGTGCCCCAGGTCCGGGATGACGTGCAGCGCCTGCACCCCTGCTTGCTGAGCTTCCACAGCCTCCCGAGCCCGAGCGCGGCTACAACCTGCAGATGTCGGGGGAGACCCTCAAGTAAGGGGGGGCACGGGGAATTTGGGGATCCCCCTCTTTGGGGAACCCCCGAGGAAGGGGAGGGGGGTTTGGGGAGGAATCACCCCCAAACTGAGGGGGTTTGGGGTTCCCTCAGAGCCTGGGGGTGGTTTTGGGGTCACCTCAGATAGGGGGGACTTGGGGGGGTTTTGGGGTCACCCCTCATGTCAGACTGGGGGGACTTTGGGGGACCTGGGGGGGATTTTTGGGGTTCTGATGGTTTTGGGGTGACCCCTAACCTCAGGCTGGGGGGATTTTGGGGGTTTTGGGGTTCAGATGGTTTTGGGGTGACCCCACAACTCAGACTGGGGGCATTTTGGGGGGCTTTGGGGTTCAGGTGGTTTTGGGGTCACCCCTCCCCTCACACTGGGGGACTGGGGGGATTTTTGGGGTTCAGGTGGTTTTGGGGTCCCTCCTCACCTCAGACTTGGGGGGGACTTTGGAGGATTTTGGGGTTCCCCACTTTGGGGTGTATCCCCAAAACAGGCTGGGATTTTTGGGGTCCCCCCTTCTCCGGAGCCCCCTGGAGCTGGGGGTGCTGGGTTTGGGTTTTGAGGAGGGGTCTGCGATTTGGGGGTGCTGATTCTCGGGGTGTCCCCAGGACGCTGCTGGCCCTGGGCTGCCACGTGGGGATGGCGGACGAGAAGGCCGAGGAGAACCTGAAGAAAATCAAACTGCCCAAAACGTGGGTTTGGGGGCTCCCACTTTGGGGGGGCTGAAAGGGATTGAGGGTCCCACTTTGGGGGGGCTCAGAGGGGCTGCGGGGGTCCCAGTTTGGGAGGACTGGGAGGGATTGGGGGTCCCAGTTTGGGGGGGGTCTCTGTAGGGGGATCCCAGTTTGAGGTTCCAGTTTGGGGTCCATTAAAGAAAGTCCCAGTTTGGAGATGTGCCAGTTTGGGAGTCGCAGTTTTGGGGTGCTGTAGAAGCTTCTGGGGGGTCTTTATGGGGGTCCCCATGGGTTGAGGGGGTCCCCCAGGTGTGTCCCCCCCATTCCCACCGTGTCCAACAGGTCAAGGTTGGGTTGGGATGTCCCCGTTGAGTTGGGATGTCCCCGTTGAGTTGGGACATCCCAGTTTGGAGACCATGGAGGAGATTTGGGGTCTCCATGGCTGGGGGCAGTTCTGGGGGTCCCAGGGTGGTCCCACAGGTGTGTCCCCCTCTGCCCAGGTACACCATGTCCAGCAGGTAAAGGTTGTGTTGGGATGTCTCAGTTGATTTGGGATATCTCAGTTTGGTGACCACTGAGGACGTTTGGGGTCCCCATTGGTGGGGACAGTTCTGGGGGTCCCGGGGTGGTCCCACAGGTGTCCCACAGGTGTGTCCCCCTGCCCAGGTACACCACGTCCAGCGGGTGAAGGGGTCAAGGTTGGGTTGGGATGTCCCAGTTTGGAGACCATTGAAGTTTGCTGGGTTCTCCGTGGGTTGGGGGTCCCGGGGTGCCCGTGGGGTCCCACAGGTGTGTCCCCCTGCCCAGGTACACCATGTCCAGCGGGTAAAGGGCTCAAGGTTGATTTGGGATATCTCAGTTTGGTGACCATTGAGGACGTTTGGGGTCCCCATTGGTGGGGACAGTTCTGGGGGTCCCGGGGCGGTTCCACAGGTGTCCCACAGGTGTGTCCCCCTGCCCAGGTACACCACGTCCAGCGGGTAAAGGGCTCAAGGTTGGGTTGGGATGTCCCAGTTTGGAGACCATTGAAGTTTGCTGGGTTCTCCGTGGGTTGGGGGTCCCGGGGTGCCCCGTGGGGGTCCCACAGGTGTGTCCCCCCCCCGCCCAGGTACACCATGTCCAACGGGTACAAGCCGGCCCCGCTGGACCTGTCGCACGTGCGGCTGACGCCGGCCCAGCTGACCCTGGTCGATCGCCTGGCCGAGAACGGCCACAACGTCTGGGCCCGGGACCGCGTGCAGCAGGGCTGGACCTACAGCACCACGCAGGTGGGGACCCTGGGGACACGCTGGGGACACGCTGGGGACAGCACCGAGGGACCCCCGCCCGCCCCTGACCCACCCAAACCCTCCCATGGACACCCCAAAACCCCCTCGGCCCTGTGGTGTCGCTGTCCTGCGTCCCCACGGCCGTGTCCCCGTGTCCCCACACCTCTGGGGGTGTCCCCATGTCCCCACGGCCGTGTCCCCGTGTCCCCACACCTCTGGGGGTGTCCCCATGCCCCTGAGCCTGGTGTCCCCATGGCCATGTCCCCGTGTCCCCACACCTCTGGGGGTGTCCCCATGCCCCTGAGCCCGGTGTCCCCATGTCCCCACACCTCTGGGGGCGTCCCCATGTCCCCATGGCCGTGTCCTCATGTCCCCACATCTGTGGGGGTGTCCCCATGTCCTCATAGCCCCAAGCCTGGTGTCCCCATGTCCCCATGCCTCTGGGAGTGTCTCTACTCCCCTGAGCTCGATGTCCTCATGGCTGTGTCCCCATGTCCCCACATCCCAAGCTCGCTGTCCCCATGTCCCCATGGCTGTGTCCCCATATCCCCACATCCCAAGTCCCTTTGTCCCCATGGCCGTGTCCCCATATCCCCACATCCCAAGCCCTGTGTCCCCATGTCCCCATGGCCGTGTCCCCACGCTGTCCCCACATCCCAAGCTCGCTGTCCCCGTGTCCCCATGGCCGTGTCCCCCTGTCCCCACGCTGTCCCCACATCCGTGTCCCCATGGCCATGGGGACACGTCCCCCCGTGTCCCCATGGCCGTGTCCCCATATCCCTACGCTGTCCCTGTGTCCCCATGTCCCCACGCTGTCCCCACGGCGGTGTCCCCATATCCCTACGCTGTCCCCATGGCCGTGTCCCCATGTCCCCACACTGTCCCCATGGCCATGTCCCTGTGTCCCCACGCTGTCCCCACGGCGGTGTCCCCATGTCCCCACGCTGTCCCCGTGTCCCAGGACATCAAGAACAAGCGGAACCCCCGGCTGGTGCCCTACAACCTGCTGGACGAGGGCACCAAGGCCACCAACCGCGAGAGCCTGTGCCAGGCCGTGCGCACCCTGCTGGGCTACGGCTACAACATCGAGCCCCCCGACCAGGAGACGCGTGAGTGGGGGGCTCGGGGACCCCTGGGGACACCCGGGGGCGTTTGGGGACCTTTGGCAGCTGGTGGGGCCGTTTGGGTGCCGTTTCTGGGGTCTCCGTGTCCCGTTTTGGGGTGCCGACCCCTCTGTCTCCCCCAGCCTCACACGGTGTCCCCTTGAGGGGTCCCAGCAGCCCTGGGCTGCAGCTCTTGATGCCGTTTGGGTGCCGTTTTTGGGGTTCCATATCCCGTTTTTGGGGCTCTCTGGGTGCTATTTGGGTGCCATTTTTGGGGTGCTGACCCCCCGTGTCCCCCCCAGCCTCACAGGGTGCAGTTCCCGGGGGTCCCCGCGCCCCCCGGCCGCGGCTGTTCCGCGCAGAGCGGGGCTCTCTGTGTCCCATTTCTGGGGCTCCCTGGGTGCTGTTTTTGGGGTTCCATGTCCCATTTTCGGGGTGCTGACCCCCCGTGTCCCCCCCAGCCTCACAGGGGGCAGTTCCCGGGGGTCCCCGCGCCCCCCGGCCGCGGCTGTTCCGCGCAGAGCGGGGCTCTCTGTGTCCCATTTCTGGGGCTCCCTGGGTGCTGTTTTGGGGGTTCCGTGTCCCATTTTCAGGGTGCTGATCCCCCGTGTCCCCCCCAGCCTCACAGGGGGCAGTTCCCGGGGGTCCCCGCGCCCCCCGGCCGCGGCTGTTCCGTGCAGATCGGGGCTCTCTGTGTCCCATTTTTGGGGCTCTCTGGGTGCTGTTTTGGGGGTTCCGTGTCCCATTTTCAGGGTGCTGACCCCCCGTGTCCCCCCCAGCCTCACAGGGTGCAGTTCCCGGGGGTCCCCGCGCCCCCCGGCCGCGGCTGTTCCGCGCAGATCGGGGCTCGGCCGTGCGCAGCGGCCGCTGGTACTTCGAGTTCCAGGCGGTGACGGCCGGGGAGATGCGCGTGGGCTGGGCCCGGCCCGGGCTGAGACCCGACACCGAGCTGGGCGCCGACGACATGGCCTTCGTCTTCAACGGGCACCGGGTGAGCCTGGGGACAGCCCTGGGGACAGCCATGGGGACATTGGGGACAGGCAGGGACAGCCAGGGAGATGCCGTGGCCTTCGTCTTCAACGGGCACCGGGTGAGCCTGGGGACACACTGAGGGGACACAGGGGACAGGCAGGGACACAGGGGATACGGGGGACACGTGGGGACAGGCAGGGACAGCCAGGGAGATGCCATGGCCTTCGTCTTCAACGGGCACCGGGTGAGCCTGGGGACAGCCCTGGGGACAGCCCTGGGGACATTGGGGACAGGCAGGGACAGCCAGGGAGATGCCATGGCCTTCGTCTTCAACGGGCACCGGGTGAGCCTGGGGACATGGGGACATGGAGGGACAGGCAGGGACGCAGGGGACACATGGGCTGGGAATGGCCGGGGCTCAGACCTGACACCGAGCTGGGCGCCGACGACATGGCCTTCGTCTTCAACGGGCACCGGGTGAGCCTGGGGACAGCCCTGGGGACATGGAGGGACAGGCAGGGACGCAGGGGACACATGGGCTGGGCATGGCCGGGGCTCAGACCCGACACCGAGCTGGGCGCCGACGACATGGCCTTCGTCTTCAACGGGCACCGGGTGAGCCTGGGGACAGCCCTGGGGACAGCCATGGGGACATTGGGGACAGGCAGGGACAGCCAGGGAGATGCCGTGGCCTTCGTCTTCAACGGGCACCGGGTGAGCCTGGGGACAGGCAGGGACAGCCAGGGAGATGCCATGGCCTTCGTCTTCAATGGGCACCGGGTGAGCCTGGGGACACACTGAGGGGACACAGGGGACAGGCAGGGACACAGGGGATACGGGGGACACGTGGGGACAGGCAGGGACAGCCAGGGAGATGCCATGGCCTTCATCTTCAACGGGCACCGGGTGAGCCTGGGGACAGCCCTGGGGACAGCCCTGGGGACATTGGGGACAGGCAGGGACATGTGGGGACAGGCAGGGAATGGACAGCCAGGGAGATGCCATGGCCTTCGTCTTCAACGGGCACCGGGTGAGCACAGTGACACACTGAGGGGACATGGGGGGACAGGCAGGGACAGGCTGGGACATGTGGGGACACACAGAACCTACCTGTGACATGGGGGGGGACACATGGGGACACTCAGGGACACAGGGGACATGCGGAGCCTGCTGGGGACATGAGGGACACGGGGGACACCCGGGGACAGGGGACACTCAGGGACACCCAGAGCCTGTTTGGGACATATGGTGACACCTGGTGACATGGAGGCACACTCAGGGATACGTGGGGACAGGTGGGGACATGAGGGGACACTTGCAGACACACAGAACCTGCTTGGGACACAGGGACATGTGGAGACACTCAGGGACACTCAGGGACACGTGGGGACATGGGGGGACACATGGCGACACTTGGGGACCTGCAGGAACACTCAGGGACACATAGGGACACTCATGGGGACACGCAGAACCAGCATGGGACACTTGGGGACCCCCAGAGTCCCCCTGGGTTCCACTGTCACCTTCTGGGACCCCCTGGTGTCCCCAGTGTCCCCAGGCCCAGCGGTGGCACGTCGGGGGCGAGTCCTTTGGGTGCCCCTGGCAGGCCGGGGACATTGTGACCCCCTGATGTCCCTGGTGTCCCCGATGTCCCTGTGACCCCCTGGTGTCCCCAGTGTCCCCAGGCCCAGCGGTGGCACGTTGGTGGCGAGTCCTTCGGGCGCCCCTGGCAGGCCGGGGACGTCGTGGGTCCCTGTGACCCCTGGTGTCCCCTGTGTGACTCTGGTGTCCCCGGTGTCCCCAGGCCCAGCGGTGGCACGTCGGTGGCGAGTCCTTCGGGCGCCCCTGGCAGGCCGGGGACGTCGTGGGTCCCTGTGACCCCTGGTGTCCCCTGTGTGACTCTGGTGTCCCCAATGTCCCCAGGCCCAGCGGTGGCACGTCGGTGGCGAGTCCTTCGGGCGCCCCTGGCAGGCCGGGGACGTCGTGGGCTGCCTCATCGACCTGGGCGAGTGCCACATGAGCTTCACCCTCAACGGGGAGGTGCTGATCGGGGACGGCGGCTCCGAGGTGGCCTTCAGGGACTTCGAGGTGGCCGACGGTGAGAGGGGGGACACCGGGCCTGGTGACAGCCCCACGGTGTCACCTGGGGCTGGGGGAGGAGGGGGAGTGGGGCTGGGGGCTCTGGGTGGGTGTCTGGGGGTGCCAGGGGTGGGTCTGGGGCAACAAGAATGGGTCAGGGGGATTCAGGAAGGGGTCTGGGGGAACCAGGAATGGGTGTGGAGGCAGCAGAAAGGGGTCTGGGGGTACCAGGGATGGGTCTGGGGACTCTGGGATGGGTGTGGAGGCAGCACAAAGGAGTCTGGGGGAACCAGGAATGGGTCTGGGGACTCTGGGATGGGTCTGGAGGCAGCACAAAGGAGTCTGGGGGAACCAGGAATGGGTCTAGGGTTGGGTCTGGGGGTTTCAGAAATGGGTCTCAGGGCACCAGGGATGGGTCTGGGGGTTCAGGGATGGGTCTGGGGGCAGCAAAAAGGGGTCTGGGGGAACCAGGAATGGGTCTGGGGGGCTCTGGGATGGGTCTAGGGGCTTCAGAAATGGGTCTGAGGGCACCAGGGATGGGTCTGGGTGTTCAGGGATGGGTCTGGGGGTTCAGGGATGGGAATGGGGGCAGCAGAAATGGGTCTGAGGGCTCTGGGATGGGTGTGGAGGCAGCAGAAATGGGTCTGGGGGCATCAGGAATGGGTCTGAGGGCTCTGGGATGGGTGTGGAGGCAGCAGAAATGGGTCTGGGGGAACCAGGAATGGGTCTGGGGGCTCTGGGATGGGTCTGGAGGCAGCACAAAGGAGTCTGGGGGAACCAGGAATGGGTCTAGGGTTGGGTCTGGGGGCTTCAGAAATGGGTCTGGGGTACCAGGAATGGCTCTGGGGTGGATCTGGGTGCTCCAGGAATGAGTCTGGGGGCTCTGGGGTGGGTCTGGGGTCTCATTGCTGACCCCCCCGTGCCCCCCAGGCTTTGTGCCCGTGTGCAGCCTGGGGCTGGGCCAGGAGGGGCACCTGAACCTGGGCCAGGGGGATCCAGGAATGGGTCTGGGGGCTCTGGGGATGGGTGGGGGTCTCAGCCCTGACCCCCCGTGCCCCCCAGGCTTTGTGCCCGTGTGCAGCCTGGGGCTGGGCCAGGAGGGGCACCTGAACCTGGGCCAGGACGTTGGCACCCTGCGCTACTTCGGCATCTGCGGCCTCCAGGAGGGCTACGAGCCCTTCGCCATCAACATGAAACGGCCAATCGCCCTGTGGTTCAGCCACAGCCTGCCCCAGTTCATCCCCGTGCCCCCCGAGCACCCCCAGCTCGAGGTGAGGGCTGGGCAGGGGTCTCTGGGGGGGTTTGGGGCAGGTTTGGGGTCCCCATCGCCCTGTGGTTCAGCCACAGCCTGCCCCAGTTCATCCCTGTGCCCCCCGAGCATCCCCAGCTCGAGGTGAGGGGGATTTTGGGGGGGTTTTGGGGGGGTTTGGGGTCTCTGGTTCAGCCACAGCCTGCCCCAGTTCATCCCTGTGCCCCCCGAGCACCCCCAGCTCGAGGTGAGGGGGATTTGGGGGGGTTTTGGGGGGATTTGGGGTCTCCGAGGGGCATTCAGGGTATTAAGGGGGTCCCTGAAAGTCCCCAAATGTCCCCAAAATGGGTGGGAATCCCCATCCCAAGGGGATTCCCCATTTCTGGGTGTCCCCAAAACAGGGTGAAGTGTCCCCAAAGTGGGGTGAAGTGTCCCCAAAATGCTGTGGCAGCCACCCCTAGGGAATTCCTCATCTCTCAGTGTCCCCAGAATGAGGTGAAGCGTTCCCAAAATGAAGTGTCCCAAACAGGGTGAAATATCCCCAAAATCGGGTCCCACCCATCCCTGGGGGGTTCCCTGTCCCTGAAGTGTCCCTAAAACTGGGTGAAGCGTCCCCAAAACGAGGTGAAGTTCCCCCAAAACTGGGTCCCACCTATCCCTAAGGGGTTCCCTGTCCCTAAGTGTCCCTAAAATGAGGTGAAGCATCCCCAAACAGGGTGAAGTGTCCCCAGAATGGGGAGAAGTGTCCCCAAAACGGGGTGAAGTGTCCCCAAAATGGGGTGACATCCTTCCCTAGGGGATTCCCTATCTCTGAGTGTCCCCAAAATGAGGTGAAGTGTCCCCAAAACGAGGTGAAGTGTCCCCAAAATGAGGTGAAGCATCTCCAAAATGAGATTAAGTGCCCCCAAAACAGGGTGAAGTGTCCCCAAAACAGGGTGAAGTGTCCCCAAAACGAGGTGAAGTGTCCCCAAAACGGGGTGAAGTGTCTCCAAAATGAGATTAAGTGCCCCCAAAACGGGGTGAAGTGTCTCCAAAATGAGATGAAGTGTCCCCAAACCCTGGTGAAGCATCTCCAGAATGAGATGAAGTGTCCCCAAAACAGGGTGAAGTACCCCAAAACGAGGGGAAGTGTCCCCAAACAAGGTGAAATGGTGACCCTAAAGGTGACCCTAAACCGGGTCCCACCCATCCCTGGGCATTAACTGTCCCTGAGTGTCCCCAGAACAGGGTGAAATGCTCCCATAATGAAATGAAGCGTCCCCAAAACCGGGTGACATGTCCCCAGACCGAGGTGAAGTTCCCCCAAAACCGCGTCCCACCATCCCCGCGGTGCCCCCGGTGCCACCCTCTTCGCCGTGCCCGCAGGTGACCCGCCTGGACGGCACCGTGGACACCCCTCCGTGCCTCCGCCTGTCGCACCGCAGCTCCGGGACGCCCGCGGCCCCGCCGGAGCTGCTGTTCCTGCGGCTGAGCCTGCCCGTGCAGTTCCACGGCACGTTCCGCTGCACGCCCGGCGCCACGCCGCTGCCGCAGGCGCCGCCCCCGGAGCCCCCCGAGGAGGCGAGCGCGGAGCCGCTGTCCGAGTTCGAGCGGCTGCGGCGCTCGGCCGGGCCCCGCAGCGCCGAGGGCGACGAGGGAGCCGAGAAGGGAGCGCCGGGGGCGGCGCCCGGGGCTGCTGCCGGTGCTGCCGGTGCCGCCGGTGCCGCGTCCCGGGAGCCGCCGCGGGGAGAGAACGAGAAGGACGCGACCACCGAGAAGAGCAAGACCAGGAGGGGGTGAGCGGGGTGGGGGGTTCCCCAGTATTGGTGGGGGGCTGCAAAAGGGGGTGCATGGGGTGGGGATCCCCAATACTGGTGGGGGGCTGCAAAAGGGGGGGTCCCCAATACTGGTGGGGGGCTGCAAAAGGGGGGTCCCCAATATTGCTGGGGGGCTGCAAAAGGGGGTGCATGGGGTGGGGGGTCCCCAATATTGGTGGGGGGCTGCAAAAGGGGGCTGCGTGGGGTGGGGGGTCCCCAATATTGGTGGGGGGCTGCAAAAGGGGGGTCCCCAATATTGCTGAGAGGCTGCAAAAGGGGGATCCCCAATATTCCTGAGGGGTACCAGGGGGACTAGCAAAAGGGGGTGGGGGGCAGCCAAAAGGGGTCCCCAATATTGCTGGGGGGCAGTAAAAGGGGGTGCATGGGGTGGGGGGTCCCCAGTATTGCTGGGGGCCAGTAAAAGGGTGGGGGGCAGCAAAAAGGGGGGTCCCCAATATTGCTGGGGGGCAGTAAAAGGGTGGGGGGCAGCAAAAAGGGGGGTCCCCAATATTCCTGAGGTTCCCCAAAAAGGGGTGGGGGGCAGCAAAAGGGGGTGGCAGCCACTGCTGGGGGGTCCCCAATAACCCTGGGGACCAGCAAAAGGGGGTGAAACTCACCCCTAGGGGATCCCCAGTCTGTGGGGTGGCAGCCATGGCTGGGGGGTCCCCAAATCCTGAGGGTCCCCAAAAGGGGCTGACACCCATCCCTGGGGGGTCCCTGAGCATCCCCAGTCTGGCAGTTAAGGGGTGTTGTTGGGGGGGTTCCCTGGGGGTCTTTGGGGGTCCCTGCGGGTCTCCAGAACGGGGTGACCCCCCCCGGTGCCCCCCAGGTTCCTGTTCAAGGGCCGGAAGACGCCGTTCGCGCCCCCCCCCGCGCCCCCTCCCGTGCCCAGGCTGGAGGAGGACGTGGTGCCCGACGAGCGCGACGACCCCGAGGTCATCATGAACACCACCACGGTATGGACCCCAAAAACACCCGAAATACCCCAAAAACCTCCCCAAAACCCCAAATCCCCCAAACCCTGAGGTCATCATGAACACCACCACGGTATGGACCCCAAAAACACCCCCAAAACCTCCCAGAACCCCAAATCCCCCAGCCCCCGAGGTCATCATGAACACCACCACGGTATGGACCCCAAAAACACCCCCAAAACCTCCCACAACCCCAAATCCCCCAGCCCCCGAGGTCATCATGAACACCACCACGGTATGGACCCCAAAAACACCCAAAATACCCCCAAAAACCCCCCCAAAACCCCCAGAACCCCAAATCCCCCAGACCCCGAGGTCATCATGAACACCACCACAGTATGGGACCCCTGAGATCCCCCCAAAACACCCTGTCCTCATGTCCCCTGAACCTGTGGCTGTCCCTGACACTGTCCCCATGTCCCTGACACTGTCCCCATGTCCCTTGTCCCCAGTACTACTACTTGGTGCAGCTGTTTGTGGGGCAGTGCCTGGGTGGGCTGGGTCACCTGTCCCTGTCCCCATGTCCCCATGTCCCTGTGTCTGTCCCTGACACTGTCCCCATGTCCCTTGTCCCCAGTACTATTACTCGGTGCGGCTGTTTGCGGGCCAGGAGCCGGGCAGTGCCTGGGTGGGCTGGGTCACCTGTCCCTGTCCCCATGTCCCCG
The DNA here is from genome assembly GCF_035770615.1 of Melospiza melodia melodia. NCBI lineage: Eukaryota > Metazoa > Chordata > Aves > Passeriformes > Passerellidae > Melospiza > Melospiza melodia. The sequence goes on from NW_026948669.1 coordinate 11,456, forward strand.
TGTCCCCATGTCTGTCCCTGTCCCTGTGTCCCCGTGTCTGTCCCTGACCCTGTCCCTTGTCCCCAGTACTATTACTCGGTGCGGCTGTTTGCGGGCCAGGAGCCGGGCAGTGCCTGGGTGGGCTGGGTCACCTGTCCCTGTCCCCATGTCCCCGTGTCCCCATGTCTGTCCCTGTCCCTGTGTCCCCGTGTCTGTCCCTGACCCTGTCCCTTGTCCCCAGTACTATTACTCGGTGCGGCTGTTTGCGGGCCAGGAGCCGGGCAGTGCCTGGGTGGGCTGGGTCACCCCCCATTTCCACCAGCACGACCCCGATTTCGAGCTGAGCCGCGTGCGCAGCGTCACCGTCACCATGGGCGACGACCGCGGCAACGTGCACGACAGGTACCCCACGGGGACCCCAAAAAAACGCCAGAGAGACCCCAAATGGGACCCCAAAGACACCCCAAAAGGGAGCCCGAAATGGGACCGCAAACTGGATTCCAAATAGCATCCCAGAGAGACCCCAAATGGGACCCCAAAGAGACCCCAGATGCGATCCCAAAGAGACCCCAGAGAGACCCCAAAAGGGACCACAAAGAGACCCCAAATGGGTCCCCAGATGCGATCCCAAAGGGATCCCAAATTGCATCCCAAATTCAACCCTAACAAGACCCCAAAAGGGACCCCTAAATGGGACCCTGAACTGGATCCCAAAGAGACCCCAAATGGGATCCCAAAGAGACCCCAAAAGGGGATTCCCAAACAGGATGCCAGGTGGGATCCCAAAGGGACCCCAAAGAGACCCCTAAATGGGACCCCAAGTGGGATCCCAAAGAGACTCCTAAGAGACCAAGGGACCCCAAAAGGGACCCCTAAACAGGATCCTAAATGGGACCCCAAATGGGACCCTCAAACAGGATCCCAAAGGGACCCCAAACAGGATCCTGAAATTGGACCCTCTAATGGGACCCCAAACAGGACCCTGAAATTGGCCCCCCAAATGGGACCCCAGAGAGATCCCAAAGTGGGACCCCTAACGGGTCAGCTGCCCCATGGTTTGGAGGCATTTCTGGGGGGTTCTCACCCCTTTTTTCCCCCTTAGCATCAAGCGCAGCAACTGCCCCATGGTCTGGGGGTTAAATAGGGGAGGGGTCCATGGTCTTGGGGGTATTTTTGGGGGGTTTTTGGGGTCTCACCCCCTTTTCCCCCCCAGCATCAAGCGCAGCAACTGCCCCATGGTCTGGGGTTATTTTGGAGAGATTTTGGGGTATTTTTGGGGGGGTCTGGGGGGGGTCTCACCCCATTTTTCTCCCCCAGCATCAAGCGCAGCAACTGCTACATGGTGTGGGGGTATTTTGAGGGAGTTTTGGGGTATTTTGGGGGGATTTTTTGGGGGTCTCACCCCCTTTTTCTCCCCAGCATCAAGCGTAGCAACTGCCCCATGGTCTGGGGTTATTCTGGGGAGGTTTTGGGATATTTTGGGGAGGTTTTGGAGTATTTTGGGGGGTCTCACCCCCCTTTTTCCCCCCAGCATCAAGCGCAGCAACTGCTACATGGTGTGGGGGGGGGAGTTTGCGACCCCCACCCAGCAGGCCAGGGTGTCCCACACTGACCTGGTCATCGGCTGCCTGGTGGACCTGGCCACGGGGCTCATGACCTTCACGGCCAACGGCAAAGAGATCAACACCTTCTTCCAGGTGAGCTGGGACCCCTCCCCTGAACCCCCCCCAGCTGAGGTTTGGGGGTCCAAGCCCACCCCGGGGGTCTCACAGCAGCGTGGTGCCCACAGGTGGAGCCCAACACCAAACTGTTCCCGGCGGTGTTCGTGCAGCCCACCACCCAAAATGTGCTCCAGTTTGAGCTGGGCAAGCTCAAGGTGAGGAATGGGACCCCCAGCAGGTGGGTGGTGGGGGATGAGACCCCCGAGACCCCCCAAAAACCCCACAAAACCTCCTGAGACCACCTCTGCACTCCAAAACCCCCAAACCCCAAGGTCATCATGAACAAAATCACAGTACAAGACCCCTGAGACCCCCCCAAAATCCCCCAAAATCCAAATCCCCCCCAAACCCCAAGGTCATCGTTCTGGGGGGGTTATTGAGGATGGGAAGGCGCTGGGGGACAACTGGGAGCACTGGTGAGGTGACTCAGGAGCTGCCAGGTGGAACAAGGAGAGCTTTGGGGCCGATCTTTGGGGTCTGCAGGGCGACCCAAGAGGAACTCAGTGCTGAGGGTCTTTGGGGTCCCCCTGACACTGAGCTCGTCATGAACCCCACCATGGTACAGGACCCCTGAGAGCCCCAAAACCCCAGGTCATCATGAACCCCACCATGGTACAGGACCCCTGAGACCCCCCCTAAACCCTCAGGTCATCATGAGCACCACCACATACAGAACCCCTGAGACCCCTCCAAAATCCCCCAAACCCCAGGATCATCATGAACCCCACCATGGTACAGGACCCCTGAGAGCCCCCAGAACCCCCCAAACCCCGAGATCATCGTTTATTGAGGATGGGAAGGGACTGGGAGACAACTGGGAGCACTGGTGAGGTGACTCAGGAGCTGCCAGGTGGAACAAGGAGAGCTCTGGGGCCGATCTTTGGGCTCTGCAGGGTGACCCCAGAGGATCTGGGTGCCGAGGGTCCCCCTGACACCCCCGTGTCCCCCCCAGAACATCATGCCCATCTCGGCGGCCATGTTCAGCAGCGAGAGGCAGAACCCGGCGCCGCAGTGCCCGCCCAGGCTAGTGATCCAGCACCTGACCCCGGTCACCTGGAGCCGCATGCCCACCGAGTACCTGGCCGTGGAGAGCGCCCGGCTGGGCGAGCGCCAGGGCTGGGCCGTGGAGTGCTCCGAGCCCCTGCAGATGATGGCCCTGCACATCCCCGAGGAGGACAGGTGCGTGGGGACACCCCTCAGGGACATCCAGGGACACCCCTCAGGGACACCCCTCAGGGACACCCCTCAGGGACATCCAGGGACACCCCTCAGGGACACCAAACGGGACCCCTAAATGGGATCCCAAAGAAATCCCAAATGGGACCCCAAATTGGACCCCAAATAGGGCAACTGCCCCATGGTCTAGAGGTTAAATAGGGGAGGGGTCCATGGTCTGGGGGCGTTTTTGCACATCCCCGAGGAGGACAGGTGGGGACATCCCTCAGGGACACCCCTCAGGGACACCAAATGGCGCTCCTAAATGGGATCCCAAAGAAATCCCAAATGGGACCCCAAATTGGACCCCAAATAGGGCAACTGCCCCATGGTCTGGGGGTATTTTGGGGGGGGTTTGGGGGTCTCATCCCCTTTTCTCCCCCAAGATCAAGCACAGCAGCTGCCCCATGGTCTGGAGGTTAAATAGGGGAGGGGTCCATGGTCTGGGGGGGTTTTGGCACATCCCCGAGGAGGACAGGTGGGGACATCCCTCAGGGACACCTCCAGGGACACCCCCAGGGACACCCCCAGGGACACCCAGCTTCGTGAGGTTCTGTCCCATGGGGTCCCAGCCCCAGGACACCTTGGGTTCTGACCCTGAAAGTGTCATCCCCAGGAGACTGTGGGGTCCATCCCAAAAATCCCAGCCCCAGAAGATCGTGGGGTCCCATCCCAAAAGTCCCAGCCCCAGGAGACCTTGGGGTTCCATCTGAGGGGGACACGGGGTCCTGTCCCCTGGGGTCCCATCCCCCGGGGTCCCAGCCATGGGAGACCTTGGGGTCCCCATCCCAAGGGTCTCATCTCCAGGAGACCTTGGGGTCTCACCTCAAAAGTGCCATCCCCAGGAGATTGTGGGGTCTCATGCCCAGGGTGCCATCCTTAGGAGACCTTGGGGTCTCACCCCAAAAGTGCCATCCCCAGAAGAACTTGGGGTTTCATCCCCAGGAGAGCTTGGGGTCTCATCCAGGGGTCCCACCCCATGTCCCCATTCCCTTTCCCCTCATTCCCCACCCCCCTAGGGGTCCCACCCTGTGTTCCCCCATTCCCCTGTCCCCCCAAGGGTCCCACCCCATATCCCCCCATTCCCCTGTCCCCCCAAGGGTCCCACCCTGTGTCCCCCCATTCCCCTGTGCCCCCAAGGGTCCCACCCCATATCCCACCATTCCCCTGTCCCCCCAAGGGTCCCACCCCATGTCCCCCCATTCCCCTGTCCCCCCAAGGGTCCCACCCTGTGTCCCCCCATTCCCCTGTCCCCCCAAGGGTCCCACCCTGTGTCCCCCCATTCCCCTGTCCCCCCATTCCCCACCCTGTGTCCCCCCATTCCCCACCCCCCTAGGGGCCCTACTCTGTGTCTCCCCATACCCTGTCCTCCCAGGGCTCCCACCCCGTGTGCCCCCCACCCCAACCCCCACGTGCCCCCCAGGTGCATCGACATCCTGGAGCTGTGGGAGCGCGAGGACCTGCTGCAGTTCCAGTGCCACACGCTGCGCCTCTACTGCGCCGTGTGCGCGCTGGGCAACAACCGCGTGGCGCACGCGCTGTGCAGCCACGTGGACCAGGCCCAGCTGCTCTTCGCCATCGAGAGCCCCGAGCTGCCGGGCCCCCTGCGCGCCGGCTACTACGACCTGCTGCTGGCCATGCACCTGGACGCGGCGCAGCGCGCCCGCTCCTCCATGAGCGCCGAGTTCATCGTGCCCATCACCGAGGCCACGCGCGCCATCGCGCTCTTCCCCGACGGAGGCCGCTGCCCGGGACCCCCGGGCGTGGGGCCCAGCGCCTGCTTGAGACCCCAGCCCCATTTCTCGGAGCCGTGCTTTATCCGGGCCGGGGGCGGCGGAGGGCGGGCGCCGCTCAGCCCGGCCATCCCTCTGGACGAGCTGGGGGCCAAGGCCATGCGCATGCTGGCCGAGGCCGTGGCCGGAGGGGGTCCCCACGCCCGGGACCCCGTGGGGGGCAGCGTGGAGTTCCAGTTGGTGCCGGTGCTCAAACTGGTGTCGGCGCTGCTGGCCGTGGGAGCGCTGGGCGACGACGACGTGCGGCGAGTGCTGCGCATGATCGAGCCCCGCGTGTTCGGCGAGGGACGGCGGGAGGAAGGAGAGGAGGAGGAGAAGGAGGAGGAGGGGGTGAAGGCCATCGAGGCTGGCGAGGAGGAGGAGGAGGATGAGGAAGCGAGGAGGAAAAAGGCCGTGGAGACTGGAGAGCTGGAGGAGGAGGAGGAGGAGGAAGAGGAGGAGGAGGGAGTGAGGAGGAGGAAGGCCATCGAGGCTGGAGAGCTGCAGGCGGAGGAGGAGGATGAGGAGGAGGCCAGGAGGACGAAGGCCATTGAGGCTGGGGAGGTGCAGGAGGAGGAGGAGGAGAAGGAGGAAGAGGAAGAGCTGGAGGAGGGGCTGCTGCAGATGAAGCTGCCGGAGTCGGTCAAGCTGCAGGTGAGGGAGGGGACAGGGGTGGGGGGTTTGTGTCCCCTCGCTGTCCCCTCTCTGTGTCCACCTCATGTCCCCTCCCTGGGCTCTCCTTCCTGGTGTCCTTGTCCCCTCCCCAGGGTGCCTGCCCCAGTGATGTCCTAGGGTCCCCATCCCCATGGTGTCCCCAGTGACCCCCATATCCCTGATGTCCCCATGTCCCTGATGTTCCTGACATCCCTGATGTCCCTCATGTCCCTAATGTCCCTGTGTCCCCGATGTCCCCAATGTCCCGATGTCCCTGTGTCCCCACAGATGTGCCACCTGCTGCAGCACCTGTGCGAGTGGGAGCTGCAGCACCGCGTGGAGGTCCCTGTGTCCCCAATGTCCCCAATGCCCCAATGTCCCTGACATGCCCATATCCCTGATGTCCCCATGTCCCTGACATCCCCTGATGTCCCCATGTCCCCACAGATGTGCCACCTGCTGCAGCACCTGTGCGAGCGGGAGCTGCAGCACCCTGTGTCCCCAGTGTCCCCGATGTCCCCAGTGTCCCCGTGTCCCTGCAGATGTGCCACCTGCTGCAGCACCAGGTGGAGGTCCCTGTGTCCCCAATGTCCCTATGTCCCCAATGTCCCTGTGTCCCCGCAGATGTGCCACCTGCTGCAGCACCTGTGCGAGCGGGAGCTGCAGCACCGCGTCGAGGCCATCGTGGCGTTCTCGGAGCGCCACGTGCAGCGGCTGCAGCGGGACCAGCGGCGCCGCTACGGGCGCCTCATGCGCGCCCTGACCATGTCAGCGGCAGAGACCGCCCGGCGCACCCGCGAGTTCCGCTCGCCCCCGCAGGAACAGGTGGGGACAGAGTGGGGACAGTGCAGGGACAGGGCGGGGACAGAGTGGGGACAGTGCAGGGACAGTGCGGGGACAGAGTGAGGGCAGAATGGGGACAGAGTGGTGACACTGCAGGGACAGGATGGAGACAGAGTGGGGACAGTGTGGGGACAACATGGGGACAGTATGGGGACAGAGTGAGGGTAGGATGGGGGCAGAGTGGGGACAGCGTGGGGACAACATGGGGACAGTATGGGGACAGAGTGAAGGTAGGATGGGGGCAGAGTGGGGACAGCGTGGGGACAACATGGGGACAGTATGGGGACAGAGTGAAGGTAGGATGGGGGCAGAGTGGGGACAGAGGGAGGGCAGAGCGGGGACAGGGTGGGAACAGAGTGAGGACAGAGTGGGGACACTGCAGGGACAGCGTGGGGACAGAGTGAGGGCAGAATGGGGACAGGGTGGGGACACAGCAGGCACAGAGTAGGGGCAGAGCAAGGACAAGGTGAGGACAGAGCGGGGACAAAATGGGGACAGAATGGGGGCAAAGCAGGGACAGGGGGACAGCATGGGGGTGGCATGGGGACACTGCAGGGACAGCGTGGGGACGCAGCTTAGGGTGGGAGAACGGGGATGTGCATGGAGACACCTTGGGGACACTGCTGGGGACGTGGCCTTGGCTGGGATGTGCATGGGGACATGTGAGGGAACTGTGGGAACGGGGAAATTTGGTGGGGACACGTGGGGCACACAGGGAGGGATGTTCAGGGATGGCCCCGTGACCTGGTGTCCCCCTGTGTCCCCGTGTCCCCAGATCAACATGCTGATGCAGTACAAGGGAGGGGCTGAGGATGAGGAGTGTCCCGTGCCTGGGGACATCCGGGACGAGCTGCTGGACTTCCACAATGACCTGCTGGCCCACTGCGGTGAGGGGGGGACAGGGACACCCCCTGGGCCTGGAGACACCCCCTGGGCTTGGGGACACCCTCAGGGCTTGGGGACACCCCCTCTGGGGTGTGGGGACACCCCCTGGGCTTGGGGACACCCCCTGGGCTTGGGGACAATATCCAGAGGTTTGGGGACACCCCCTGGACTTGGGGACACCCCCTTGGGCTTGGGGACGACCCCTCTGGGGTGTGGGGACACACCCCTGGGCTTGGGACACCCCCTGGGCTTGGGGACTCCCCTCTGGGCTTGGGGACACCCTCTGGGCTTGGGGACACCCTCTCTGGGTGTGGGGACACCCCCAGGGTGTGGGGACACCCCCAGTTGAACTGGGATCTCCCCATTGGAACTGGGACCCCCATTTTGGGGCCCCAGAGACCCCCGGGAACACAGGGACTCCATCCATGGATCCTGAGCCCCCTCCTTGGGGACATGGGGACAAAGGGACACCCCTGTGACCCCCCCCATGTGCCCCAGGCATCGAGCTGACGGAGGAGGAAGAGGAGGAGGAGGAGGAGACGTCGCTGCGGCAGCGGCTGCTGGGGCTGGTGCAGAAGGTGGTGGGGGTCCGGGGCCCCCCCAAGGAGGAGGAGACGCCCCCCGAGGAGCCCCCGGTGCCCAGTGAGGAGGGGACAGGGGGTTGGGGACAGGGACACTCGGCTGGGTCTGGGACGTGGCCGAGGTGGCATTGGGGTGACACACGAGGTGTCCCCAAGGAGTTGGCCAAGGTGTCCTCAAGGTGACACACAAGGTGTCCCCAAGGAGTTGGCCAAGGTGTCCCCAAGGTGCCAACCAAGATGTCACCAGGATACAGCCAACCTGTCACCAAGGTGCTGGCCAAGATGTCCCCAAGGTGGCAGCGCTGCAGGAGCTCATCTGGCAGACCACGGGCACGGGAGTCACTGTGTCCCCAGTGTCCCCATTGTCCCCGATATCCCCAATGTCCCTGCTGTCCCCAATGTCCCCAGTGTACCCAGTGTCCCCAGTGTCCCCCGGCACGCTGCATGATCTGATCTCTCAGACCATGGGCACAGGAATCACTGTGTCCCCAATGTCCCCAATGTCCCTGCTGTCCCCAATGTCCCCAATGTCCCTGCTGTCCCCAGGCACGCTGCAGGAGCTGATCTCAGACCATGGTGCACTGGGTCACTGTGTCCCCATTGTCCCCAATGTCCCCAATGTCCCCAGGCACGCTGCAGGAGCTGATCTCGCAGACCATGGTGCACTGGGCACAGTAATCACTGTCTCCCCATTGTCCCCAATGTCCCTGTTTGTCCCCAATGTCCCCAGGCACGCTGCAGGAGCTGATCTCGCAGACCATGGTGCCCTGGGTCACTGTGTCCCCAATGTCCCCAATGTCCCCATTGTCCCCAGGCACGCTGCAGGAGCTGATCTCGCAGACCATGGTGCACTGGGCGCAGGAGTCACTGTGTCCCCAATGTCCCTGATACCCCCAATGTCCCTGCTGTCCCCAATGTCCCCATTGTCCCCCATGTCCCTGTTTGTCCCCATCCCCAGGCACGCTGCAGGAGCTGATCTCGCAGACCATGGTGCACTGGGTCACTGTGTCCCCAATGTCCCCATTGTCCCCAATGTCCCCATTGTCCCCAGGCACGCTGCAGGAGCTGATCTCGCAGACCATGGTGCACTGGGTCACTGTGTCCCCATTGTCCCCAATGTCCCCGTTGTCCCCAGGCACGCTGCAGGAGCTGATCTCGCAGACCATGGTGCACTGGGCGCAGGAGTCACTGTGTCCCCAATGTCCCTGATACCCCCAATGTCCCTGCTGTCCCCAATGTCCCCATTGTCCCCCATGTCCCTGTTTGTCCCCATCCCCAGGCACGCTGCAGGAGCTGATCTCGCAGACCATGGTGCACTGGGCGCAGGAGTCGTTCATCCAGAGCCCGGCGCTGGTGCGCGCCATGTTCAGCCTGCTGCACCGGCAGTACGACGCGCTGGGCGAGCTGGGCCGGGCGCTGCCCAAGGCCTACGCCATCAGCGCCACCTCGGTGCCCGACACCACGGCCCTGCTCGAGTGCCTGGGCCAGATCCGCTCGCTGCTCATCGTGCAGATGGGCCCCGAGGAGGAGAACCTCATGATCCAGAGCATCGGGTGCGTGGGAGCCCCTGGGTCACCCTGCGTCCTGTCTGGGTCACCCTGTGTCCCCTTGTGTCCTGTCTGGGTCACCTTGTGTCCTCCTGTGTCCTATCTGGGTCACCCTGTGTCTCCTTGTGTCCTCCTTGTGTCCTCTCTGTGTCACCCTGTGTCCTCTCTGGGTCACCCTGTGTCCTCTGTAGGTCCTCTTTGTGTCCCCTGTGTCCTTCCTGTGTTCCCGTGTCCTCCTGTGTCCCCTTGTGTCCTCTCTCGGTCACCCTGGGTCACCTGTGTCCTTCTTTGTGTCCACCCTGTGTCCCTTTGTGTCCTTCTTGTGTCCTCTGTCCTCCTGTGTCCCCCTGTGTCCCCATCCAGGCACCCTGAGAACCCCCCAAACCCCCCAAATCTGCCCCTGAACACCCCATAACCCCCCCAACCCCCCCAAATCTGCCCCTGAACACCCCATAACCCCCTCCCTGACCCCCAAATCTGTGCCCCCCCAGGAACATCATGAACAACAAGGTGTTCTACCAGCACCCCAACCTGATGCGGGCCCTGGGCATGCACGAGACGGTGATGCAGGTGATGGTCAGCGTGCTGGGCGGTGGCGAGTCCAAGGTGAGCCCCCCCCGCCCTTGGGTGCCCCCCTGGGGACCCCCTGGAGCTGCCCTGACCCCCCCGGTGCCCCCCAGGAGATCCGGTTCCCCAAGATGGTGACCAACTGCTGCCGCTTCCTCTGCTACTTCTGCCGCATCAGCCGCCAGAACCAGCGCTCCATGTTTGACCACCTGGGCTACCTGCTGGAGAACAGCGGCATCGGCCTGGGTGAGACACCCCAAAACCCCTCTGGGACCCCCCTGTGTCCCCAGTGCCACCCCCTGTCCCGTCCCTGTCACCCCTGTTCCCTCTGTGTCCCCCCCACCTGGACTACCTGCTGGAGAGCAGCGGCGTCGGCCTGGGTGAGACACCCCAAAACCCCCCTGAGATCCCCAAAACCCTCCTGGGATCCTCCTGTGTCCCCTTTGTGTCCCCTCTGTCCCCTCCAGTCCTCTTGGGGGTCCTTTAGGACACCTTGAGGGGAGGTCTCTGCCCCCCACTCTGTCCCTGTTGTCCCCAAGCACACCTTGAAGGGGGGGGGGGGGGGTCCTCTGTCCCCCGGTGTCCCCTGACCTCCCTGTCCCCATTGTCCCCAAGCGCACCTTGAGGAGGGGTCTCTGTCCCCAGTGTCCCCTGACCTCCCTGTCCCCATTGTCCCCAAGGCATGCAGGGCTCCACCCCTCTGGACGTGGCGGCCGCCTCCGTCATCGACAACAACGAGCTGGCCCTGGCCCTCAAGGAGCAGGACCTGGAGAAGGTGGGGACAGCCCTGTGTCACCTCTATGTCACCTCTGTGTCCCCTGTGTCCCCTGGGGCAGGTGGTGACGTACCTGGTGGGCTGCAGAGCTGCCCCATGCTGCTGTACCCCAAAACCCCCTGTGTCCCCTCATGTCCCCCTGTGTCCCCATGTCACCTGATATCCCCAGTGTCCCCTGGGGCAGGTGGTGACGTACCTGGCGAGCTGTGGGCTGCAGAGCTGCCCCATGCTGCTGTACCCCAAAACCCCCTGTGTCCCCTCATGTCCCCCTGTGTCTCCATGTCCCCTGATTTTCCCTGGTGTCCCCTGGGGCAGGTGGTGACGTACCTGGCGAGCTGTGGGCTGCAGAGCTGCCCCATGCTGCTGGCCAAGGGTTACCCCGACATCGGCTGGAACCCCTGCGGGGGTGAGAAGTACCTGGACTTCCTGCGCTTCGCCGTCTTCGTCAACGGTGAGACACCTCAGGTGGCCCTCAGGTGTCCCTCAGGTGTCCCCAAGTCCCCTCAAGGGGGTCCCTGTGTCACCCCTATGCCCCTCATGGCAGCACTATCTGGATTTCCTGTGCTTTGCCATCTTTGTCACTGGTGAGAGACCCCCAGGTGTCCCTCAGGTGTCCCTGTGTCCCCTCATGGGACCTCCCAGGTGTCCCCCTGTCCCCTCCTGTGGGTCTGTGTTTTGGGGGGTCCCTTTTAGGGGTCCCTGTGAGTTGTGGGGTCCCGTTCCTGCAGGGGAGAGCGTGGAGGAGAACCCAGATTGAGGTTCTCAGTTGGGTTCTCTGGGACTCCCTGTGCTGGGGGTTTTGGGGTTCCCTGTTTTAGGGCTTTTAGGGTTCCCTGTTTTGGGGGTTTTAGGGTTCACTGTTTTAGGGGTTTTTTGGGTTTGTGTTTTGGGAATTCTGGGGTGTCCCTGTGACTTTTGGGGTCCCATTCCCCAGGGGAGAGCGTGGAGGAGAACGCCAACGTGGTGGTGCGGCTGCTGATCCGGCGTCCCGAGTGCTTCGGGCCGGCGCTGCGGGGCGAGGGCGGCTCGGGGCTGCTGGCCGCCATCCAGGACGCCCTGAGCATCGCCCAGGACCCCGCCCGGGACGGGCCCAGCGGCCGCAGGGAGAGGAGGCCGTGAGCACTGGGAGTGGGATTGGGATTGGGATTGGGTGGGACTGGAATGGGGACCCTGCCCAGGACGGGCCCAGCGGCCGCAGGGAGAGGAGGCCGTGAGCACTGGGAGTGGGATTGGGATTGGGATTGGGATTGGGTGGGACTGGAATGGGGACCCCACCTGGGATGGGCCCAGTGGCCGCCGGGAGAGGAGGCCGTGAGCATTGGGAGTGGGATTGGGATTGGGATTGGAATTGGGATTGGGATGGTGGACCCCGCCCGGGACGGGCCCAGCGGCCGCAGGGAGAGGAGGCCGTGAGCAGTGGGCGTGGGATTGGGATTGGGGTTGGGATTGGGATTGGGATTGAGTGGGGTTGGGAATGGGAATGGGGTTGGGAATGGGAATGGGATTGGGATGGGGACCCCACCCGTGACAGGCCCAGCGGCCACAGGGAGAGGAGGCCATGAGCACCAGAAGTGGGATTGGGGTTGGAGTTGGGATTGGGTGGGGTTGGGAATGGAATTAGGAATGGGATTGGGATTGGGAATGGGGAACGGGAATGGGTGGGAATGGGATTGGAAATGGGATTGGATGGGGTTGGGAATGGGAATGGGAATGAGACTGGGAATGGGATTGGGTGGGGTTGGTAATGGAATTGGGATCAGGAATGGGGTTGGGGTGAGGATGAGGGTGAGGATGAGGATGGTGATGTGATGTCCGTAATGAGAAGTGAAGTGAGGCTGAAGACAGAACAGAGAGGGCATCAAGCCGTGAACAGGAGGATGAGGATGGGCTGGAATGGGGTGGGGTGAAGATGACAATACTGGGATGGCCTGGGGGACCCCACGGTGACCCCCTGACCCCTCAGACCCCCCGTTCCCCCCAGGTTCGGGCCCGAGGAGCCCCCCGAGGAGAACCGGGTGCACCTGGGCCACGCCATCATGTCCTTCTACGCCGCCCTCATCGACCTGCTGGGCCGCTGCGCCCCCGAGATGCACGTACGGACCTGGGGGCTTTGGGGGGACTCAGGGGGGTCCTGGGGGGTCAGGACTCGGAGTGTGACCCCCCCCTCCCCCTGTGTGACCCCCACAGCTGATCCAGGCGGGAAAGGGGGAGGCCCTGCGGATCCGGGCCATCCTGCGCTCGCTCGTCCCGCTCGAGGACCTGGTGGGGATCATCAGCCTCCCCCTGCAGATCCCGGCGCTGGGAAAAGGTGGGGAGGGGTCCCCAAACCTGTGGGGGTCACTGGGATGGGGGACACCCCAATATGTGGGGATTGGGATGGGGGACACCCCAAAATGTGGGGACTGGGGTGGTGGTCATCAGCCTTGGCGGCTATTTGTGGAGTTTTGGGGTGCCCTGAATTTTGGGGTCCCACAGATGGGAATGTGGTGGGACCACGTTATGGTCACCAGCCAGGCTGGGGGGCTCTGGGGACACCAGGATTTGGGGGATTTCGGGCTGTTTTAGGATTTGGGGCTGTTTGGGGAATTTTGGGGTGCTCTGAGTTTTGGGGTCCCGCAGATGGGAACGTGGTGGAGCCCCGCATGGCCGCCAGCTTTGTCCCCGAGCACAAGGCGCCCATGGTGCTGTTCCTGGACCGTGTTTATGGGGTGCAGAACCAGGAGTTCCTGCTCCACGTGCTGGAAGTGGGGTTCCTGCCCGACATGCGCGCGGCCGCCTCGCTGGACACGGTGAGGGGCACCCCAAAACCCCCCGGGGCTCCCCAAAACTCCCTGCAGGGTTCATTGGGCCTGCAGCAGGGCCTGTTCCCTCCTGGGCATCTGGGATCCCCCAAATGTTCCCCATGGGATGGATGTGGAGTCCCCCAAATCTTCCATATGAGATGGATTTGGGATACCCCAATCTTCCCTGTTTGACCCCCCAAATCTTCCATATGAGATGGATTTGGGGTCACCCCAATCTTCCCTGTTTGATCCCCCAGATTTCCTCCATAGGATGGATTTGGGGTCACCCCAACCTTCCCTGTTTGACCCCCCAAATCTTCCATATGGGACAGGTGTGGGGTCCCCCAAATCTCTCCTATGAGATGGATTTGGGGTCACCCCAATCTTCCCTGTTTGATCCCCCAAATCTCCCCCATGGGATGGATTTGGGGTCACCCAAAATCTTCCCTATTTGATCCCCCAAATATTCCCAGTGGGATGGATTTGGGATCATCCAAATCTTCCCTGTTTGACCCCCCCGAATCTCCTCTATGGGATGGTTTTGGGTCACCCCAACCTTCCCTGTTTGATCCCCCAAATCTCCTCTATTGGAGACATCCCCAAATTCCCCCCATGGCATGGATTTGGGGTCACCCCAATCTTCCCTGTCTGACCCCCCAAATCTCCCCCACGGGACACATCCCCAAACTCCCTCCATGGGACCCCTCTGTCCCCTGTCCCCTCAGGGTGTGTCCCCACGCCGTGACCCCCCCATGTCCCCCCCAGGCCACGTTCAGCCCCAGATCTCCTCTATGGGACACATCCCCAAACTCCCCCATGGGACCCCTCTGTCCCCTGTCCCCTCAGGGTGTGTCCCCCCCAGGCCACATTCAGCCCCACATCTCCTCTATGGGACACATCCGCAAACTCCCTCATGGGACACCTGTGTCCCATGTCCCCAGGTCCTCTCAGGGTGTGTCCCCACGCCGTGACCCCCCTGGTGTCCCCCCCAGGCCACGTTCAGCCCCAGATCTCCCCACAGGACACATCCCCAAACTCCCCCATGGGACCCCTCTGTCCCCAGGTGCCCTCAGGGTGTGTCCCCACCCCGTGACCCCACCATGTCCCCCCCAGGCCACGTTCAGCACGACGGAGATGGCGCTGGCGCTGAACCGGTACCTGTGCCTGGCGGTGATGCCGCTCATCACCAAGTGCGCGCCGCTCTTCGCGGGCACTGAGCACCGCGCCATCATGGTGGACTCCATGCTGCACACCATCTACCGCCTGTCGCGCGGCCGCGCCCTCACCAAGGCCCAGCGCGACGCCATCGAGGAGTGCCTCATGGCCCTCTGCAGGTGGGACCCCAAACGGGCACCAAAATGGCACCGTGGGCCCCGGGGGTTGGCGTCTGGCACCAAAAGCAGCCCAACTCTTGTGGGGAACCCAACCGCCAAGGTCAACCCAACCGCCAGGGTCTGCTCAACTGCCATGGTGGATCTAATCCCCATGGTCAACCCAACCGCCATGGCCAACCCAACCCCCCTGGTCAGCCCAACTCTTGTGGGGAACCCAACCGCCATGGCCAACCCAACCCCCCTGGTCAGCCCAACTCTTGTGGGGAACCCAACCGCCATGGCCAACCCAACTGCTATGCCCCACCCAACCACCATGGCCAACCCAACCCAACCGCCATGGTCAGCCCAATCCCGATGGTCAGCCCAACCACCATGATCAACCAAACTCTCATTGCTGACCCAACCACCATGGCCAGCCCAACCACCATGGTCAACCCAACCACCATGGCCAGCTTAACCCCCCTGGTCACCCCAACTCTTGTGGGGAACCCAACCACCATGGTCAACCCAACCCAACCGCCATGGCCAACTCAACAGTCATGGTCAACCCAACTGGCATGGCCAACCCAACCATGATGGCCAACTCAACTGCCATGGTCAACTCAACTGCAGTGGTAAACTCAGCCCAACCCAACTGCCATGGCCAGCCCAGCCACCATGGTCCACCCAATCTCCATGGTCAGCTCTACCACCATGGTCAACCCAACTCTCATCGCCAACCCAACCACCATAGTCAAGTCAACTCTTATGGCCAACCCAACTGCCATGACCAGCTCAACCACCATGGTCCACCCAGTCTCCATGGTCAACTCAACCACCATGGTCAGCCCAACCGCCCAGGCCAACTCAGCTGCTATGGCCTACCCAACCACCATGGTAAACCCAACTCTCAAGGCCAGCCCAACCCTCTTGGTCAACTCAACTGCCATGGCCAAGCCAATCCCACAGCCAGCCAATCACGGTGTCCCTTCCTGAGGTCCAGCATGACCCCACCGAGTGTCTCATGGTGAACCCCCAGACCCCCCTGACCCCCCCTTTCCCCCCCAGGTACATCCGCCCCTCGATGCTGCAGCACCTCCTGCGCCGCCTCGTCTTCGACGTGCCCATCCTCAACGAGTTCGCCAAGATGCCCCTCAAGGTGAGCCCCGGGGGTGTCCCCGTGCCCTGACCCCCCCAGAGTGACCACAGAGTGACCACAGAGTGACCGCAGAGTGACCACCCGTGTCCCCCCAGCTGCTGACCAACCACTACGAGCGCTGCTGGCGGTACTACTGCCTGCCCAGCGGGTGGCCCAACATGGGCGTCAGCTCCGAGGAGGAGCTGCACCTCACCAGGAAGCTCTTCTGGGGCATCTTCGACTCCCTGGCGCACAAGGTGGGGTCACGGGGTGGTGACACACGTGGGGGACACACCTTGGTGGGGGGACACCTGGGGAGACACACCTGAGGGACATACCTGAGGGACACACCTGGGTGTGGTGGTGGTGGGGACATGGTGGTGGTGGGAAGGTGGGAATGGGGGTGAGGGGGATGTGGAGAGGTTGGGGTGGGGGTGAGGGGGATGTGGGGACAGTTGTGACATTGGGACACGGAGCTGGGGGTGATGGGGACATGGGCATTTTGGGAATATGGGGATGGAGCTTCACCAGGAATCTCTTCTGGGGCGTCTTCGACTCCCTGGTGCACAAGGTGGGGTCACACCTCGGGGGGACACCTGGGGGGGGACACACCTGGGTGTGATGGTGGTGGGAACATGGGAATGGGGGTGAGGGGGATGTAGAGAGGTTGGGGTGGGGGGTGATGTGGATGTGGGGACAGTTGTGACATTGGGACACGGAGCTGGGGGTGATGGGGACGTGGGCATGATGGGGACATGGGGATGGTGACCCTGGGAACATGGGGATGGTGACACTGGGGACATGGGGATGGTGACAATCAAGGGACATGGGGATGGTGGCACTGGGGACATGGGGATGGTGACACTGGGGACATGGGGATGGTGACAATCAAGGGACATGGGGATGGTGGCACTGGGGACATGGGGATGGTGACAATCAAGGGACATGGGGATGGTGGCACTGGGGACATGGGGATAGTGGCACTGGGTACATGGGTATGGTGACATTGGGGGGAGATGGGGATGGTCATAGTGGGGACAAGGGCATGGTGACACTGGGGACATGGGGATAGTGACAATCAAGGGACATGGGGATGGTGACCCTGGGGATATGGGTATGGTGGCGCTGGGGAGATGATGATGGTGACACTGGGGGTGACATGGGATGACGACACTGGGGGGAGCATGGGGGTGGTGACACTGGGAACATGAGCGTGGTGACACCAGTGCCACAGGGATGATGACACTGGAGGAACATGGCACTGGTGTCACCGGTGCCACAAGGATGATGACACTGGAGTATCTCAGAGCCGGTGGCTGTGGTGGCCCTGGTGTCACTGGTGCCACAGGGATGATGACACTGGAGGAACATCGCCCTGATGGCACCGGTGCCACAGGGATGATGACACTGGGGGATCATGGCCCTGGTGACATTGGTGCCACAGGGACGATGACACTGAAGGAACATCGCCCTGATGGCACCGGTGCCGCAGGGACGATGACACTGAGGGAACATGGGTTTGGTGCCTGTGGTGGCCCTGGTGACACCGGTGCCGCAGGGATGATGACACTGAGGGAACATGGCCCTGGTGTCACCGGTGCCACAGGGATGATGACACTGGAGTATCTCAGAGCTGGTGCCTGTGGTGGCCCTGGTGTCACCGGTGCCACAGGGACGATGACACTGGGGGGTCACGGTGCCAGTTCCTGTGGTGGCCCCGGTGTCACCGTGTCCCCCGTCCCCGCAGAAGTTCGAGGCCGAGCTCTACAAGCTGGCCATGCCGTGTCTCTGCGCCATCGCCGGCGCGCTCCCGCCCGACTACGTGGACGCCAGCTACTCGTCCCGCACCGAGAAGAAGGCCTCGGTGGATGCTGAGGGCAACTTCGACCCCAAACCCGTCGAGACCCTCAAGTAGGGCTCCCACAGACCCCTCCCCGTGCCAGCAGGAGCCCCCCGACCCTGTTTGTGCTCATGGAGACCTCCTGATCTCATCCATCTTCATCCAGACCCACCCATCCTCATCCAGATCCTCATGGAGATCTCCTAACCCCACCCATCCTCATCCAGACCCTCATGGAGAGCCCCCAGCCCCATCTGTCCTCATCCAGATCCTCATGGAGAGCCCCCAGCCCCATCCAGACCCTCATGGAGAGCCCCCAGACCCACCCATCCTCATCCAGATCCTCATGGAGATCTCCTAACCCCAACTATCCTCATCCAGACCCTCACAGAGAGCCCCCAGCCCCATCCAGACCCTCATGGAGAGCCCCCAGACCCACCCATCCTCATCCAGATCCTCATGGAGATCTCCTAACCCCAACTATCCTCATCCAGACCCTCACGGAGAGCCCCCAGCCCCATCCAGATCCTTATGGAGACCCCCCAAACCCACCCAGCCCCATCCAGATCCTTATGGAGAGCCCCCAGCCCCATCCAGATCCTCATGGAGAGCCCCCAGCCCCATCTGTCCTCATCCAGACCCTCATGGAGAGCAACCCAGCCCCATCCAGATCCTTATGGAGACCCCCCAGACCCACCCATCCTCATCCAGATCCTTATGGAGAGCCCCCAGCCCCATCCAGATCCTCACGGAGAGCCCCCGACCCCATTTATCCCCCTGGAGACCCCCCACAACCCCATCTGTCCTTACCCAGAGATCCCCAATTTGTCCATCCTCTTCCTCATCCTCATGGAGACCCCTCCCCAATCCATCCATCCTCATCCTCATGGAGACCCCTCCCCAATCCATCCTCATCCTCATGGAGACCCCTCCCCAATCCATCCATCCTCATGGAGACCCCTCCCCAATCCATCCTCATCCTCATGGAGACCCCTCCCCAATCCATCCTCATCCTCATGGAGACCCCTCCCCAATCCATCCTCTTCCTCATGGAGACCCCTCCCCAATCCATCCTCATCCTCATGGAGACCCCTCCCCAATCCATCCATCCTCATCCTCATGGAGACCCCTCCCCAATCCATCCATCCTCATGGAGACCCTCCCCAATCCATCCTCATCCTCATGGAGACCCCCCACCCTCTCCCAGACCCCCCAACCCCATCCAGGCCCCCATGGGGTTCATCCATCCTCATCCTCGTGTCCCCCCTGACCCCAATGTCCCCCGTGTCCCCCTGACCCCGCTGTCCCCCCTGATCCCAATGCCCCCCCCGACCCCGCTGTCCCCCCGACCCCGCTGTCCCCCCTGACCCCGCTGTCCCCCCGTGTCCCCCTGACCCCGCTGTCCCCCTGACCCCGCTGTCCCCCCTGACCCCGCTGTCCCCCTGACCCCGCTGTCCCCCCGTGTCCCCCCCAGTGTCATCATCCCCGAGAAGCTCGACGGTTTCATCAACAAATACGCCGAGTACACGCACGAGAAGTGGGCCTTCGACAAGGTGGGGACCCCCCAGCACCCCCCAAACCTGTGGGACACCCCCAGGACCCCCTGGGACCCCCCAGACCCCTGGGACACCCCCGGGGTCCCCTCTGAGCCCCCCAAAATCTGCACAACCCCGGAGCTGCTGCAGCTCCATGGAGCACCGGGACCTTCAACCTTGGCCTGACCCCCCAAATCTCTGTTATCCCCCAAATCTCTGTTATCTCCCCAAATCTCCTCTGTCCCCCCCAAATCTCCTGTGTCCCCCCAAATCTCCTCTGTCCCCCCCACCCCGATGTCCCCAAGCCCCCCTGAGTTTTGTGTCCCCCTCCCCAGATCCAGAACAATTGGACTTTTGGGAGACCGTGGACGAAGAAGCCAAAACCCACCCGATGCTGAGACCCTACAAAACCTTTTCTGAGAAGGTACCACGGGACCCCTGGGACACCCCAGACCCAGGGGGCCTCCCAAACCTGGGGGGGACACCCCAAGCCCAGGAGGACACCCCAAACCCCCCAGGACCGGGGGGTCTCCTGGTGGCCACCAAGGCCATGCTGGAGCCCCCAGCCCCTTCCCTCCTCCTCCTCATGGAACCCCCCTAAACCCCCCGATTTTGGGGTGCCCTGGGACCCCCCCAAACCCAGAGGGACACCCCCAAACCCATATGAACCCCTCAAACCTGGGGAGACACCCCCAGGACCGGGTGCTCTCCTGGTGGCCACCAAAGCCGTGCTGGGAGCCCCCAACCCCTTCCCTCCTCCTCCTCATGGAACTCCCCTAAACCCCTCGATTTTGGGGTGCCCCCTGACCCCTTGGGACCCCCCCCAAACCCAGAGGGACCCCTCACACCCAGGGGGACACCCCCAAACCCAAATGGACACCCCCAAACCCAAGGGGACACCCTGAGACCCACCAAGACCACAATGGGAGCCCCCAGCCCCTTCCCTCCTCTTCCTCACGGACCCCCTGCACACCCCCCGATTTTGGGGTGCCCCCTGACCCCCCCCTGACCCCCAGGACAAGGAGATTTACCGGTGGCCCATCAAGGAGTCCCTCAAGGCCATGCTGGCCTGGGAGTGGACGGTGGAGAAGGCGCGGGAAGGGGAGGACGAGCGCACGGAGAAGAAGAAAACGCGAAAAATCTCCCAAAACGCCCAGGTGGGACCCCAAAAACACCTCGGGAGGGGATTGGGGCACCCCAAAATCGTCTGGGGGAGGTGAGAGAGGGGGTTAAGGGTGTGGAGAACCCCAAAATCACTTAGGGGGAGGTGAAGGGTGTGGAGAACCCCAAAAACACCTCGGGAGGGGATTGGGGCACCCCAAAATCGTCTGGGGGAGATGAGGAGGGGGTCAGGGGTGTGGAGAACCCCAAAAACACCTCGGGGGGAGGTGAGGGGTGTGGAGAACCCCAAAATCACCTCGGGAGGGGATTGGGGCACCCCAAAATCGTCTGGGGGAGGTGAGGAGGGGGTTAAGGGTGTGGAGAACCCCAAAATCTCCTCGGGGGGAGGTGGTGGGGGGGGGGAAAGGGAGACCCCAAAATATTGGGGACCCCCTGACCCCCCCCCCCTCCCCCCCAGGCCACCTACGACCCCTCCCATGGGTACAGCCCCCAGCCCGTGGATCTGAGTGGGGTCACTCTGTCCAGGGAGCTGCAGGTGAGGGTCCCAGTGTCACCCCAGTATCCCCCAGTGTCCCCCAGTGTCCCCCAGTGTTACCCAGTGTCACCCCAGTGTCACCCCAGTGTCACCCAATGTCACCCCACTGTCACCCCAGTATCCCCCAATGTCACCCAGTGTCACCCCAGTGTCACCCCAGTGTCACCCCAGTGTCACCCAGTGTCACCCCAGTGTCACCCCAGTGTCACCCCACTGTCACCCCAGTATCCCCCAATGTCACCCAGTGTCACCCCCGTGTCACCCAGTGTCCTTTTGTGTCCCTCCTGTCCTCCTGAGACCCCCAAATGTCCCCCCCAATGTCTCCTTGTGTTCCCTGGGGTCCTCCCCGGGGGGGCCCCTAAACCCACCCCAAATATCCCCCTAAGACCACCCCAAATCCTCCCGAATCCCCCCTAAAACCACCCCAAACCCCCCTAAACCACCCCAAATCCCCCCTAAAACCACCCCGAATCCCCCTAAAACCACCCCAAATATCCCCCTGAAACCACCCCAAATCCCCCTGAAACCACCCCAAATCCCCCTGAAACCACCCCAAATCCTCCCAAATCCCCCCTAAAACCACCCCGAATCCCCCTAAACCACTCCAAATCCCCCTAAACCACCCCAAATCCCTCCTAAATCCCCCTAAAAAAACCCCCAAATCTCCCCTAAAACCACCCCAAATTCCCCCAAAAACCACCCCAAACCCCCTAAACCACCCCAAATCCTCCCAAATCCCCTAAAACCACCCCAAACCCCCCTAAACCACCCCAAATATCCCCCTGAAACCACCCCAAATCCTCCCGAATCCCCCCTAAAACCACCCCAAATCCCCCTAAACCACCCCAAATCCCTCCTAAATCCCCCTAAAAAAAACCCCAAATCTCCCCTAAAACCACCCCAAATTCCCCCAAACCCCCCTAAAACCACCCCAAATCTGCCCTAAAACCACCCCAAATCCCCCCTAAAACCACCCCAAACCCCCCTAAACCACCCCAAATCCCCCCTAAAACCACCCCGAATCGCCTCAAATCACCCTAAAACCACCCCAAATCCCTCCTAAAACCATCCCAAATCTCTCCTAAAACCACCCCAAATCACCTCAAATTCTTCTAAAACCACCCCAAATCCCCCTAAAACCACCCCAAATCCTCCCAAATCTCTCCTAAAACCACCCCAAATTCCCCCTAAAACCACCCCAAACCACCCCAAATCCCCCTGAAACCACCCCAAATCGCCTCAAATCCCCCAAATCCCCCCTAAAATCTCCCCAAATCCCCCCAAACCCCCCAGGCCATGGCGGAGCAGTTGGCTGAGAACTACCACAACACCTGGGGCCGCAAGAAGAAGCTGGAGCTGGAGGCCAAGGGTGAGACCCCTCCCCAAATTGGGGGGGACCCCCTGGGACACCCCTGGGACACCCCCTGGGACACCCCCAAGCCCAGGGGAGCTGGAGGCCAAGGGTGAGACCCCTCCCCAAATTGGGGGGGACCCCCTGGGACACCCCCAAGCCCAGGGGAGCTGGAGGCCGAGGGTGAGACCCCTCCCCAAATTGGGGGGGACCCCCTAAAACACCTCCAGGACACCCCTGGGACACCCCCAAGCCCAGGGGAGCTGGGGGCCAAGGGTGAGACCCCTCCCCAAATTGGGGGGGGACCCCCTGGGACACCCCCAAGCCCAGGGGAGCTGGGGGCCAAGGGTGAGACCCCTCCCCAAATTGGGGAGACACCCCTGGGACACCCCCAAGCCCAGGGGAGCTGGGGGCCAAGGGTGAGACCCCTCCCCAAATTGGGAGGGTCCAGGGTGTAATTTGGGGGTTCCAAGGGGTGGATTTGGGGGTTCCAAGGGGTGGATTTGGGGGCTCCAATATCACTTTGGGGCACAGGAGGGGGCTCCAAGGAATGGATTTGGGGGTCTCCAGTGGGTGGATTTGGGGGTTCCAAAGAGTTGATTTGGGGGTTCCAAAGAGTTGATTTGGGGGTTCCAAGGGCTGGATTTGGGGGTCCCAGTGGGTGGATTTGGGGGTCCCAGTGGGTGGATTTGGGGGTCCCAGTGGGTGGATTTGGGGTTGGATTTAGGGGTTCCAATGGGTGAATTTGGGGGTTCCAATGGGTGGATTTGGGGGTTCCAAGGGGTGGATTTGGGGGTTCCAAGGGTCGGATTTGGGGGTCTCCAATGCCGCTTTGGGGCACAGGAGGGGGCTCCAAGGAATGGATTTGGGGGTTACAAGGGGTGGATTTGGGGGTTCCAAGGAATGGATTTGGGGGTTCCAAGGGGTGGATTTAGGGGCTCCAGTGGGTGGATTTGGGGGTCCCAAGGGGTGGATTTGGGGTCTCCAATATCACTTTGGGGCACAGGAGGGGGCTCCAAGGAATGGATTTGGGGGTCTCCAATGGGTGGATCTGGGGGTTCCAATGGGTGGATTTGGGGGTTCCAATGGGTGGATTTGGGGGTTCCAAGGAATGGATTTGGGGGTTCCAAGGGGTGGATTTGGGGGTTCCAATGGGTGGATTTGCGAGTTCCATGGAATGGATTTGGGGGTTCCAGTGGGTGGATTTGGGGTTGGATTTAGGGGTTCCATGGAGTGGATTTGGGGGTCTCCAATGGGTGGATTTGGGGGTTCCAAGGAGGCGATTTGGGGGTTCCAAGGGGTGGATCTGGGGTCTCCAACGCCGCTTTGGGGCGCAGGGGGGGGCTCCCACCCGCTGCTGGTGCCCTACGACACGCTGACGGCCAAGGAGAAGGCGCGGGACCGCGAGAAGGCCCAGGAGCTGCTCAAGTTCCTGCAGCTGCACGGATACGCCGTGACCCGGTCAGGGGACACCCCAAAACCCCCCCGGGGCACCCCAAAACACCCTCAGGGACGGCTGGAACCCCGACGGGAGCCTGGAGTGTGGGGTGGGGGGAGTGACGAATGGGGAGGGAGCTGGGGGTCCTGGGCTGGGTCTAAAAACACCAAAATCCCCAAATTTAGGGGGGGTTGGGGAGTGGGGGGGTGCCAGGGGTCCAAGTTTTGGGGGAGCTCCAAAATCCCTTCAAAATCCCCCCCAAAATCCCTGGAGAAACCCCAGATTCAGCAGGGGTCAGGGAATGGGAGGTGCCAAGGGCCCAGGAGGGATCCAGGTATTGGGGGGACTCAAAATTCCCCCCAAACCCACCCAAAATCCTCCCAAAATTCCCCCAAAATCCTCCTAAGATCCCCCTATAATTCCCCCAAAATTCCTCTAAAATCCCCCCAAAATCTCCCTAAAATCCCCCCAAAATCCCCCTAAAATCCCCCCAAAATCCTCCTATAATTCCCCCAAAATTCCTCTAAAATACCCCCAAAATCTCCTTTAAATCCCCTCAAAATCCCCTCAAAATCCTCCCAAAATCCCCCAAAAATCTCCTTAAAATTCCCCCTAAATCCTCCTAAAATCCCCCAAAATCTGGGGGTGACCCCAAGATTTGCAGCACTCAGGGCCGGTGGGAATGCAGGGAGCTTCTGGGGGATTTGAGGACCCTTTAGGGGGTCTCGGGGTGGTTTGGGGAGGGGGTTCTGAGTTTTGGGGTCCCCCCGCCGTGGCAGGGGGCTCAAGGACATGGAGCTGGACACGTCGTCCATCGAGAAACGCTTCGCCTTCGGCTTCCTGCAGCAGCTGCTGCGCTGGATGGACATCGCCCAGGAGTTCATTGCGCACCTGGGTGAGACCCCAAAACCCCGGGGGGCTCCTTCAGAACCCCCCCCAGATCCTCTGGGAGTCCCCCAAATCCTCTGGGAATCCCCCAAATCCTCTGGGAGTCCCCCAAATCCTCTGGGAATCCCCCAAATCCTCTGGGAGTCCCCCAAATCCCCAGGAGTCCCCCAAATCCTCTGGGAATCCCCCAAATCCTCTGGGAATCCCCCAAATCCTATGGGAATCCCCCAAATCCTCTGGGAGTCCCCCAAATCCTCTGGGAACCCCCCAAATCCTATGGGAGTTTCCCAAACCCCTCTGAGTTCCCCAAATCCTCTGGGAATCTCCCAAATCCTCTGGGAACCCCCCAAATCCTCTGGGAGTCCCCCAAATCCTCTGGGAATCCCCCAAATCCTCTGTGAGTCCCCCAAATCCTCTGGGAACCCCCCAAATCCTCTGGGAATCCCCTAAATCCTCTGTGAGTTTCCCAAACCCCTCTGAGTTCCCCAAATCCTCTGGGAGTCCTCCAAATCCTCTGGGAGTCCCCCAAATCCCCAGGAGTCCCCCAAATCCCCAGGAGTCCCCCAAATCCTCTGTGAGTCCGCCAAATCCTCTGGGAATCCCCCAAATCCTCTGTGAGTCCCCCAAATCCTATGGGAGTCCCCCAGCCCTTGGCTGGACATCGCCCAGGAGTTCATTGCGCACCTGGGTGAGACCCCAAAATCCCGGGGGGCACCCCCAGACTCCCCCCAAACCCCTGTGATCCCCCCAAATCCTCTGGGAGTTTCCCAAACCCCTCTGAGCCCCCCAAATCCCCTGGGAATTCCCTTGGCTGGACCTCACCCAGGAGCTCATGTTGGTGAGACCCCAAATCCTGGGGACACCCCCAAAATCCTGGGGGTCACCCCAATCCCACGGGAACCCCCCCTGACCCCCATTTTTCCCCCCAGAGGCCGTGGTCAGCAGCGGGAGGGTGGAGAAATCCCCCCACGAGCAGGAGATCAAGTTCTTCGCCAAGGTCGGGGGGACCCCAAAAACGGGGAGGAGAGACCCCAAAAACGGGGAGGGGAGACCCCCAAAAACGGGGAGGGGAGACCCCAAAAATGGGGAGGGGAGACCCCAAAAATGGGGAGGAGACGCCACAAAAATGGGGGAATGGGGGGGGGGGGGGAACACCCCAAAAACGGGGACAGGAGACCCCAAAATTGAGGAGGGGACACCCCAGAAATGGAGATGGGAGACCCAAAATTCAGGGACGGGATGCCCCAAAAATGGGGGAGGGGACACCCCAGAAACGGGGAGGGACACCCTGAAATCAGGGAGGGGACACCCCAGAAATGGGAGGGACACCCCAACAACAGAGATAGGAGACCCCAAAATTGGGGAGGGGACACCCCAAAATTTGGCATGGGAGACCCCAAAAATGGAGGAGGGGCTCCCTAAAATTGGGGACGAGGCACCTCAAAATTTGGGATGGGACAACCCAAAAACTGGGCTGGGACACCCCAAAAACCCCTCAAAATGGGGGAGGACAGGGGATTTTGGGGTTTCTGTGGGGTATTTGGTGTCTCTGTTGTGCATTTGGTGTCTCTGTGGGGTATTTGGGTTTTTTTGTGGGGTATTTGGAGTTCTTAGAGGTTTTGGGAGGTGTTTATGGGTTATTTGGGGTTTCTGTGGGGTATTTGGGGTTTCTGTGGAGTATCTGAGGTTTCTGTGGGGTATTTGGTGTCTCTGTTGTGTATTTGGGGTTTCTGTGGAGTATTTGGGGTTTCTGTGGGGTATTTGAGGTTTCTGCGGAGTGTTTGCAACTCTTACAGGTTTTGGGAGGTGTTTATGGGTTCTTTGGGGTTTTTGTGGGTTATTTGGGGTTTCTGTGGGGTATTTGGTGTCTCTGTTGTGTATTTGGGGTTTCTGTGGAGTATTTGCAACTCTTACAGGTTTTGGGAGGTGTTTATGGGTTCTTTGGGGTCTCTGTGGGGTATTTGAGGTCTCTGTGGGCTGTTTGGTGTCTCTGTGCATTTTTGGGGGTTCCCTGTGGGTTTTGGGGTCCCGCTGACCCCCCCCCGGTGCCCCCCCAGATCCTGCTGCCCCTCATCAACCAGTACTTCCACAACCACTGCCTCTATTTCCTGTCCACCCCGGCCCAGGTGCTGGGCAGCGGCGGCCACGCCTCCAACAAGGAGAAGGAGATGATCACCAGGTGGGACCCCAAAATCGCCCGAAATTCCCCACAAAATCCCCTAAAATCCCACCCACAAAATCCTCCCAAAAATCCCACCCCAAACACCCCTCCGAGCCTCGAATCCCAACCCCAAAACCCTACCCACAAAATCCCCACAAAATCCCCCTACAATGCCAACCCCAAAATCCTGCCCCAAAACCCCCTAAAATCCTACCCTGAAGTCCCCCCCACAAAACTCCCCCAAAATCTCCACAAAACCCCTGCAAAATCCCATCCCAAAACTCCCCCAAAGCCCCAAATGCCAGCCCCAAAACTCCCCCAAAATCCCAACCCCAAAACCTTCCCCAGAATCTCAACCGCAAAATCCCAACCCCAGAACCCCATCCCAAAATCCCAACCCCAAAATCCCCCCCAAAACCCACCCCAAAATCCCCGCTCCAACCCTCAAATCCCAACCCCAAAATCACCCCAAAATCACCCCAAAATCCCACCCCAAACCCCCCTGCCAAAATCTCACCCCAAATTCTCCCCAAACCCCCCCGCCAAAATCCCACCCCAAAAGCCCCCCAAGCCTCAAATCCCACCCCAAAATCTCCCCGACCCCAAAATCCCCCTGAGCCCCAAAATCCCCCCAAAACCCCCCAAAATCCCACCCCAAAATCCCCCCAACCCCCCCCCCCAAAAAAAAAGCCACTCCAAACCCCCCTCCAAGCCCCAAATCTCAAGCACAAAATCTCCCCAAACCCCAAATCCTCCTGAGCCCCAAATCCCACCCCAAAATCTGACCAAACCCCAAATCCCCCCAAGCCCCAAATCCCAACCCCAAAATCCCCCCAAGCCCCAAATCCCAAACCCCAAATCCCACCCCAAAATCCGACCAAACCGCAAATCCCAAACCCCAAATCCCCCCAAGCCCCAAATCCCCATGCAAACCCCCCACATTTCCAGTTTGGGGTCCCTGGGGTTTGGGGTTTTGGGGACCCCCTGACCCTTTGTGTCCCCCCCCAGCCTGTTCTGCAAACTGGCCGCGCTCGTCCGGCACCGCGTGTCCCTGTTCGGTAACTGGGGACACTGGGGTGACACTGGGGACACTGTGAGGGCACTGGGACACTGGGGGGCACTGGGGTGACACTGGGGTGACACTGGGGTGACACTGGGGACACTGTGAGGGCACTGGGACACACTGGGGTGACACTGGGGACACTGAGGGCACTGGGGACACTGGGACACACTGGGGACACTGGGGTGACACTGGGGACACTGCGGGGACACTGGGGACACACTGGGGTGACACTTGGACGCGGGGACTCACTGGGGACCCTGGGGTGCACTGGGAGGAACTGGGGACACTGGGGACACTGTGGGGGCACTGGGGACACTGTGGGGGACACTGGGGACACTGGGGGGACATTGAGGGCCACTGGGGACACACTGGAGGGACACTGGGGACACTGGGGGGGCACTGGGGACACTGTGGGGGCACTGGGGACACACTGGGGTGACACTCGGACGTGGGGACTCACTGGGGACCCTGGGGGGGACTGGGAGGAACTGGGGACACTGGGGGGACATTGAGGGCCACTGGGGACACTGGGGGGGACACTGGGGTGACAACTGGGGTGACACTGGGGACACTGTGAGGGCACTGGGACACTGGGGGACACTGGGGACACTGGGGACACTGGGACACACTGGGGACACTGTGAGGGCACTGGGGACACTGTGGGGGACACTGGGGACACACAGGGGGGCACTGGGGACACTGGGGACACTGCGGGGACACTGGGACACACTGGGGTGACACTCGGACGTGGGGACTCACTGGGGACACTGGGGGGGACTGGGAGGAACTGGGGACACTGGGGGGACATTGAGGGCCACTGGGGACACTGTGGGGGACACTGGGGACACTGGGGGGACATTGAGGGCCACTGGGGACACTGTGGGGGACACTGGGGACACTGGGGGGACATTGAGGGCCACTGGGGACACTGTGGGGGCACTGGGGACACACAGGGGGGCACTGGGGACACTGTGGGGCCACTGGGGACACACTGGAGGGGCACTGGGGACACACAGGGGGGCACTGGGGACACACGGGGGGCACTGGGGACACACGGGGGGCACTGGGGACACTGTGGGGGCACTGGGGACACTGGAGGGACACCGGGGACACACAGGGGGGCACTGGGAACACTGGGACACACTGGGGGGTGTCACACTGGGGCCAGCGGTGGCACTGTCCCCCCAGCTGATGTCCCTGTCCCCACCCAGGCACAGACGCCCCGGCCGTGGTGAACTGTCTGCTCATCCTGGCACGGTCCCTGGACGCCAGGTGGGGACAGCGGGGACACCGCGGCCGTGTGTCCATCCGTGTGTGTCTGTCGTCGTGTCCCCAGTGTCCCCAATGTCCCCAGGACGGTGATGCAGTCGGGCTCCGAGATCGTCAAGGCCGGGCTGTGTCCCCGTGTCCCTGATACCCCCAATGTCCCCAACGTCCTGAATGTCCCCAATGCCCCCAATGTCCCCAGTGTACCTGATGCCCCCAATGTCCCCAATGTCCCCAACGTCCCTGCTGTCCCCAATGTCCCCAGGATGGTGATGCAGTCGGGCCCCGAGATTGTCAAGGCCGGGCTGTGTCCCCGTGTCCCTGATGCCCCCAATGTCCTGGATGTCCCCAATGTCCTGGGTGTCCCCAGTACCCCCAGTGTCCCCAGTGTCCCCAATGTCCCTCATGTCCCCGATGTCCCCAATGTCCCCAATGTCCCCAAAGTCCCCAGGACGGTGATGAAGTTGGGCCCCAAAATCATCAAGGCCGGGCTGTGTCCATGTCCATGATACCCCCAGTAACCCCATGTCCCCAATGTCCATGCTGTCCCCAACATCCCCAAATGTCCCCAATGTCCCCAACATCCCCAATGTCCCCAGGACGGTGATGCAGTCGGGCCCCAAGATCGTCAAGGCTGGGCTGTGTCCCTGTGTCCCTGTGCCAGTGCCCATGTCCCTGATACCCTCAATGTCCCTGATACCCCCAATGTCCCCAACGTCCCCAATGTCCCCAGGACGGTGACGAAGTCGGGCCCCGAGATCGTCAAGGCCGGGCTGTGTCCCTGTGCCAGTGCCCATGTCCCTGATACCCTCAATGTCCCTGATGTCCCCGATGTCCCCAACATCCCCAATGTCCTGAATGTCCCCAATGTCCCCAGGACGGTGATGAAGTCTGGCCCCAAGATCGTCAAGGCTGGGCTGTGTCCCTGTGCCCATGTCCCAGTGTCAGTGCCCATGTCCCTGATACCCCCGATGTCCCCAGTGTCCCCAGTGTCCTCAATGTCCCCAACGTCCCCAGGACGGTGACGAAGTCGGGCCCCGAGATCGTCAAGGCTGGGCTGTGTCCCTGTGCCCATGTCCCGGTGTCAGTCTCCCTGTGCCCTCATACCCACGATACCCCCAGTGTCCCTCATACCCCCAATGTCCCTGCTGTCCCTGATGTCCCCGATGTCCCCGATGTCCCCAGGACGGTGACGAAGTCAGGCCCCGAGATCATCAAGGCCGGGCTGTGTCCCTGTGCCCATGTCCCGGTGTCAGTCTCCCCGTGCCCTCATACCCACGATACCCACAATGTCCCTGATACCCCCAATGTCCCTGCTGTCCCCAAATGTCCCCGATGTCCCCAACGTCCCCAGGACGGTGATGAAGTCGGGCCCCGAGATCGTCAAGGCCGGGCTGCGCTCGTTCTTCGAGTCGGCGGCCGAGGACATGGAGAAGTTGGGGGAGCAGCTGCGGCTGGGCCGGGGGACCCCGACCCGTGCCCCCACCAAGGGCGTGGCCCAGAATGTCACCTACACCTCGGTGGCACTGCTGCCCGTGCTCACCGCCCTCTTCGAGCACCTGGCACAGCACCAGTTCGGGGACGACGTCATCTGTGAGTGACACGGGGACAGCGGGGACAAGGACACAGGGGGACAGCAGGGACAGAGGGGACAGCAGGGACAGGGGGACAGCAGGGACAGAGGGGACAGGGGGACAGTGGGATGGAGGGGGTGACAGGGGGACAGAGGGGACAGGGAGGACAAGGGGACACCAGCACAGCAGGGACATGGGGACAATGGGACAGTGGGGACAAGGCAACAGGGGGACAGTGGGATGGAGGGGGTGACAGGGGGACAGCGGGGGACAGGAGGGCAGCAGGGACAGAGGGGACAGGGAGGACAAGGGGACATCAGGAGAGCAGGGAGGGACATGGGGACAGTGGGATGGAGGGTGAACAAGGGGACAGCGGGACAGGAGGACAGCAGGGACAGGGGGACAGCACAGGGGACAGGGGGACACATTGGGTTCTGGGGACGTGGTGGGAACAGGGGGCTTGGGGACACAAGGACATGTTGGGGACATGGGAAAAGGGTGTGGGTGGGGAGGACATACTGGGGACATGGGGATAGGGGGACATTAAAGGGAGGTGGGGACAGAGGGTGCATTTGGGAGGGTCAGGGGCATGGGGACATGCTGGGGACATGCTGGGGACATGCTGGGGACACGGGGACAGCTGGTGACACCGCTGTCCCCGCAGTGGACGACGTGCAGGTGTCCTGTTACCGCATCCTGTGCAGCATCTACAGCCTGGGCACCGCCCGCGGGCCCCTCGTGGACAGGTGGGGACCCCAAAAACCCCAGCAGGGACCCCGAAAACCTCCAGCAGGGTCCCCAAAATCCCCGGGGGACCCCAAAACCGCAGGGACCCCAAAAACCCCATCAGGGACCCCAAAAACCTCCAGCAGGGTCCCCAAAACCTCAGTGGGGACCCCAAAAACCCCTCGATGTCCCCTGGTGTCCCCACAGGCAGAGGCTGGCCCTGGGCGAGTGCCTGGCCATGGCCATGGGGATCCTTGGGGTGCCATGGGGTCACCCCTCAATGTCCCCTGATGTCCCCTGATGTCCCCAATGTCCCCACAGGCAGAGACCAGCCCTGGGCGAGTGCCTGGCCATGGCCATGGGGCGTCCATGGGGTGTCCATGGGATGACCCCTCGATGTCCCCTGATGTCCCCAGTGTCCCCACAGGCAGAGGCCGGCCCTGGGCGAGTGCCTGGCCATGGCCATGGGGATCCTTGGGGTACCATGGGATGTCCATGGGGTGCCATGGGGTGACCCCTCGATGTCCCCTGATGTCCCCTGATGTCCCCAATGTCCCCACAGGCAGAGACCAGCCCTGGGCGAGTGCCTGGCCATGGCCATGGGGCGTCCATGGGGTGACCCCTCGATGTCCCCTGATGTCCCCAATGTCCCCACAGGCAGAGGCCGGCCCTGGGCGAGTGCCTGGCCATGGCCATGGGGTGTCCATGGGGTGACCCCTCGATGTCCCCTGATGTCCCCTGATGTCCCCAATGTCCCCACAGGCAGAGGCCGGCCCTGGGCGAGTGCCTGGCCCGCCTGGCCGCCGCCATGCCCGTGGCCTTCCTGGAGCCGCAGCTGAACCACCTGAACCCCAGCTCCGTGTACAGCACCAAGAGCGCCCGCGAGCGCGCCCGTGCGTGTCACCTCCCTGTCACATGGGTCATCTGTGTCACCTCTGTGTCACCTGTGTGTCACCTGTGTCACCCCGGTGTCACCTGTGTGTCACCTGCATCACCTGTGTCACCCCGGTGTCACCTGTGTCCAACCCCTCTCCCTCTGTCCCCAGTGCTGGGTGTCCCATCATGGGTGGAGGAGCTCTGTCCCCTCGGGATGTCCCCAATCCCTGTCCCCGCGTCGCCAACCCTGTCCCTGTGTCCCCAACCCTGTCCCCATGTCCCCATCTCCCCTCAGGGTGTCCGCAACCCCTGTCCTCACATCCCCAACCCTGTCCCTGTGTCCCCAGTGCTAGGTCTCCCCTCCCGGATAGAGGAGCTGTGTCCCCAACCCTGTCCCCATGTCCCCCTCAGTGCTGGGTCTCACATCCCGTGTCGAGGAGCTGTGTCCCCTCAGGATGTCCCTAACCCCTGTCCCCGTGTCCCCAGTGCTGTGTCCCCTCGGGATGTCCCCAATGTGTCCTTGTCCCCATGTCCCCCTCAGTGCTGGGCCTCCCGTCCCGTGTCGAGGAGCTGTGTCCCCTCAGGATGTCCCCAATGTGTCCTTGTCCCCATGTGTTCCCAGTACTGGGTCTCCCCTCCCGAGTCGAGGAGCTGTGTTCCCTCGGGATGTCCCCAACCCCGTCCCCATGTCCCCCTCAGTGCTGGGTCTCACATCCCATGTCGAGGAGCTGTGTCCCCTCGGGATGTCCCCAACCCTGTCCCCATGTCCCCCTCAGTGCTGTGTCCCCTCGGGATGTCCCCAATGTGTCCCTGTCCCCATGTCCCCCTCAGTGCTGTGTCCCCTCGGGATGTCCCCAATGTGTCCTTGTCCCCATGTCCCCCTCAGTGCTGGGCCTCCCGTCCCGCGTCGAGGAGCTGTGCCCGGACCTGCCGGACCTGGAGCGCCTCATGGGCGACATCGGCGGCCTGGCGGACTCGGGCGCGCGCTACACGGAGATGCCGCACGTCATCGAGGTGACGCTGCCCATGCTGTGCCACTACCTGCCCCGCTGGTGGGAGCGCGGCCCCGACGCCGCCCCCCAGGGCCCCTGGGCCACCGAGGTCACCGGGCACCACCTCAACGCCCTGCTGGGCCACATCCTGCGCATCGTGGTCAACAACCTGGGCATCGACGAGGCCTCCTGGATGAAGAGGCTGGCGGGTGAGGGGGCCCGGAGGGGCTGGTGGCCACGGGTGGGTCCTGCAGGGCATTTTGGTGGCCTTTGGTGGGTGTCAGTGGTCCCAGGATGGTGCTGGTGGCCCTGGGTGGGTTTTGGTGGTCCCAGGGTGGTGCTGGTGACCCTGGGTGGGTGCTGCAGGTCATTGTGGTGGGTTTTGGTGGTCCCAGGATGGTGCTGGTGGCCCTGGGTGGGTTTTGGTGGTCCCAGGATGGTGCTGGTGGCCCTGGGTGGGTTTTGGTGGTCCCAGGATGGTGCTGGTGGCCCTGGCTGCGTCCTGCAGGTCATTCTGGTGGCTCTGGGGATGTTTTGGTGGCCCTGGGGCTCACGGTGGCCACAGTTGCCCATTGCAATGTTTGCCCAGCCCATGGTGAGCAAGGCACGGCCGGAGCTGACGTGGGGATGTTTTGGTGGTCCCAGGGCTGTCCCGGGGGTGTTCTGGTGGCCCTGGGATGGTTTTGGTGGCCCTGGGGCTCACAGTGACCACGTTTGCCCGCAGTTTTCGCCCAGCCCATTGTGAGCAAGGCACAGCTGGAGCTGGCCTGGGGATGTTTTGGTGGCCCTGGGCTGTCCCAGGGATGTTCTGGTGGTCCCCGGGCTGTCCTAGGGCTCACAGTGACCACCCTTGCCCGCAGTTTTTGCCCAGCCCATCGTGAGCACGGCGCGGCCGGAGCTGCCCCAGGGATGTTTTGGTGGCCCCGGGGCTCACAGTGACCATGTTTACCCCATGTTTACCCCATGTTTACCCCATGTTTACCCAGTTTTCGCCCAGCCCATCGTGAGCACGGCGCGGCCGGAGCTGGCCTGGGGATGTTTTGGTGGTCCCAGGGATGTTCTGATGGTCCCAAGGTGGTCCCAGGGATGTTTTGGTGGCCCCGGGGCTCACAGTGACCATGTTTACCCCATGTTTACCCCATGTTTACCCCATGTTTACCCCATGTTTACCCAGTTTTCGCCCAGCCCATCGTGAGCACGGCGCGGCCGGAGCTGGCCTGGGGATGTTTTGGTGGTCCCAGGGATGTTCTGATGGTCCCAAGATGGTCCCAGGGATGTTTTGGTGGCCCCGGGGCTCACAGTGACCATGTTTACCCCATGTTTACCCCATGTTTACCCAGTTTTCGCCCAGCCCATTGTGAGCACGGCGCGGCCGGAGCTGGCCTGGGGATGTTTTGGTGGTCCCAGGGATGTTCTGATGGTCCCAAGGTGGTCCCAGGGATGTTCTGATGGTCCCAAGGTGGTCCCAGGGATGTTCTGATGGCCCCGGGGCTCACAGTGACCATGTTTACCCCATGTTTACCCCATGTTCACCCCATGTTCACCCCATGTTTACCCAGTTTTCGCCCAGCCCATCGTGAGCAAGGCGCGGCCGGAGCTGCTGCGCTCCCATTTCATCCCCACGCTGGGGCGGCTGCGCAAGCGCGCGGGGAAGGTGGTGGCCGAGGAGGAGCAGCTGCGGCTCGAGGGCAAGGCCGAGGCCGAGGACGCTGAGCTGCTGATCCGCGAC
The DNA here is from genome assembly GCF_035770615.1 of Melospiza melodia melodia. Classification (NCBI taxonomy): domain Eukaryota; kingdom Metazoa; phylum Chordata; class Aves; order Passeriformes; family Passerellidae; genus Melospiza; species Melospiza melodia. The sequence continues at coordinate 46,325 of NW_026948669.1, forward strand.
GAGTTCTCGGTGCTCTGCCGCGACCTCTACGCGCTCTACCCGCTGCTCATCCGCTACGTGGACAACAGCCGGTGAGGGCAGGGGACAGTGCCATGGGGCTGGGGACACTGCCATGGGGCTGGGGACAGTGTCACAGGGGGCTGGGGACACTGCCAGGGGTCTGGGGACAGTGCCATGGGGCTGGGGACAGTGCTGGGGCACTGCTCTACCCGCTGCTCATTCCGCTACGTGGACAACAGCCGGTGAGGGCAGGGGACAGTGCTGGGGGACACTGCCAGGGGGATGGGGACAGTGCCAGGGCATTGGGGACACTGCTAGGGGGATGGGGACACTGCTGTGGGGCTGGGGACAGTGCCATTGGGCTGGGGACACTGCCATGGGGCTGGGGACAGTGTCACAGGGGGCTGGGGACAGTGCCATGGGGCTGGGGACAGTGCTGGGGCACTGCACTACCCGCTGCTCATCCGCTACATGGACAACAGCCGGTGAGGGCAGGGGACACTGCCATGGGGCTGGGGACAGTGTCACAGGGGGCTGGGGACACTGCCGTGGGGCTGGGGACACTGCCATGGGGCTGGGGACAGTGCCATGAGGGTTAGGGACAGTGCTGGGGCGCTGCTCTACCCGCTGCTCATCCGCTACGTGGACAACAGCCGGTGAGGGCAGGGGACACAGGGGCTGGGGACACTGCCATGGGGCTGGGGACACTGCCGTGGGTATGGGGACAGTGCCATGGGGATGGAGACAGTGCCATGGGGCTGGGGACAGTGTCACAGGGGGCTGGGGACAGTGCCATGAGGGTTAGGGACAGTGCTGGGGCACTGCTCTACCCACTGCTCATCCGCTACATGGACAACAGCCGGTGAGGGCAGGGGACACAGGGGCTGGGGACACTGCCAGGGGGATGGGGACACTGCTGTGGGGCTGGGGACATGGCCATGGGGCTGGGGACAGTGCCATGGGGATGGGGCTGGGGACAGTGCCATGGGGCTGGGGACACTGCCATGGGGCTGGGGACACTGCCATGGGGATGCGGCTGGGGACAGTGCGAGGGGGATGGGGACACTGCCATGGGGTGCTGCTCTACCCGCTGCTCATCTGCTACGTGGACAACAGCCGGTGAGGAGGGGCTGGGGACAGGGTCACAGGGGGCTGGGGACAGTGCCAGGGGTTTGGGGACACTGCCGGGGGCTGGGGACATGGCCAGGGTGAGCCAGCCATGGCGGCCTTGGGGACACGGCTGGGGTGACCCAACCATGGTGGCTTTGGGGACACAGCTGAGGTGACCCCAACCATGATGGCCTTGGGGACATGGCTATGGTGACCCCAACCATGGTGGCCTTGGGGACACGGCTGTGGTGACCCCAACCATGGTGGCTTTGGGGACACGGCTGTGGTGGCCCAACCATGGTGGCCTTGGAAACCCAACCACAGTGGCCGTGGGGACTCATTAAATGGTGGCCGTGGGCACTCAACGGTGGCGGCCACAGGGGTGGTGACCCACTGATGGCGTCCCCCCGGTGACCCCCGGTGACGTCCCGGTGTCCCCTGGTGTCCCCTCAGGGCCAAGTGGCTGACGGAGCCCAACGAGGACGCCGAGGAGCTGTTCCGCATGGTGGGCGAGGTCTTCATCTACTGGTCCAAGTCCCACGTGAGTGGGGGTCCAGGGGGGACACTGAGGGGTCCCAGGGGACCTTTTGGGGGTCCTGACCCCCTGTCCGTGTCCCCCACCCCAGAACTTCAAGCGTGAGGAGCAGAACTTTGTGGTGCAGAACGAGATCAACAACATGTCCTTCCTGACGGCCGACAGCAAGAGCAAGATGGCCAAGGTGGGCTGGGGGGGACCCCAAACTGCCCCTGACCCCTGCCAGGACCCCCTGACCCCCGCCAGGACCCCATGACCCCACCAGGACCCCCTGACCCCCGCCAGGACCCCCTGACCCCGCCAGGACCCCCTCACCCCACCAGGACCCCCTGCCCACCTGAGCCCACCTGGGCTCCATCCCATCCAACCCCCCCCAGAGCCCTGGAACCCCCCCAGACTCACCTGGAACCCCTAATTCACCCCAAATCCCAACCTCAAACCTTTAATTCGCCCAAAAAATCATCTTGGACCCCAAATTCCACCTCAAACCCACCTCAAACCCCTGATTCACCCCAAATCCCACTTGGGACCCCCTAATTCACCCCAAAATCGCACCTGAGACCCCCTAATTCACTCCAAACCCACCTGAGACCCCCTAATTCACTCCAAACCCACCTGAGACCTGTGATTCACCCCAAAATCCCACCTCAAAGCCCTAATTCACCCCCACCCCCACCTGGAGCCCCTAATTCACCCCAAATCCTGCCCTGCAGCCCCAATTCACCCCAAAATCCCACCTTGAACCCATAATTCACCCCAAATCCCACCTCAGAGCCCTAATGCACCCAAACCCCACCTGGGACTCCTAATTCACCCAAAAATCCTTGTCCCCGTGTCCCTGACAGTGTCCCAGTGTCCCTGACAGTGTCCCCAACGCTGTCCCCATGTCCCTAACGGTGTCCCAGTGTCCCCAGTGCTGTCCCCATGTCCCTAACAGTGTCCCACTGTCCCCAACGCTGTCCCCCTGTCCCCAACGCTGTCCCCCTGTCCCTAACGGTGTCCCACTGTCCCCAACGCTGTCCCCATGTCCCTAATGGTGTCCCATTGTCCCCAGTGCTGTCCCCTTGTCCCTAATGGTGTCCCACTGTCCCTAACAGTGTCCCCAGTGCTGTCCCCCTGTCCCTAACGGTGTCCCACTGTTCCCAACGCTGCCCCACTGTCCTTATGTCCCTAACACTGTCCCCAGTGCTGTCCCCCTGTCCCTAACGGTGTCCCCCTGTCCCCAACGCTGTCCCACTGTCCCTAACACTGTCCCCAGTGCTGTCCCCCTGTCCCCAACGCTGTCCCCCTATCCCTCACGGTGTCCCCCTGTCCCTAACAGTGTCCTCAACGCTGTCCCCCTGTCCCTAACGGTGTCCCACTGTCCCTAACGGTGTCCCACTGTCCCCAACGCTGTCCCCCTGTCCCCAACGCTGTCCCCCTGTCCCTAACGGTGTCCCACTGTCCCCAACGCTGTCCCCATGTCCCTAATGGTGTCCCACTGTCCCCAGTGCTGTCCCCCTGTCCCTAGCAGTGTCCCCAGTGCTGTCCCCATGTCCCTAACGGTGTCCCACTGTCCCCAGTGCTGTCCCCCCGTCCCTAACGGTGTCCCCAGTGCTGTCCCCCTGTCCCTAACGGTGTCCCCCTGTCCCTAACGGTGTCCCACTGTCCCCAGTGCTGTCCCCATGTCCCTAACAGTGTCCCCAGTGCTGTCCCCCTGTCCCTAACGGTGTCCCACTGTCCCCAGTGCTGTCCCCCTGTCCCTGACGGTGTCCCCCTGTCCCTAACGGTGTCCCACTGTCCCCAGTGCTGTCCCCCTGTCCCTAACGGTGTCCCCCTGTCCCTAACGGTGTCCCCCTGTCCCTAACGGTGTCCCACTGTCCCCAGTGCTGTCCCCCTGTCCCTAACGGTGTCCCCCTGTCCCTGACTCTCTCTCTTCTCTCCCCTCGGCTGCGGGTGCTGCTCCCAGTCTGGAGATGGACAGGTTAGCGGGGAGGGGCTGGGGGGGCACACAGGGGGTCCCCAGGAACCCTCGGCGGGGTCACCACGGCTGGGACCCCCAAAACTCCTGTTCTGGGGGGTCGGCACAATTGGGACATCCCAAAACTCCTGTTCTGGGGGGTGACCACAGCTGGGACCCCCAAAACTCCTGTTCTGGGGTGTCACAACATCTGGGACCCCAAAACTCCTGTTCTGGGGTGTCACCACGGCTGGGACCCCCAAAACTCCTGTTCTGGGGGGTCACCACAATTGGGACACCCCAAAACTCCTGTTCTGGGGAGTCACCAGGCTTGGGACCCCCAAAGCTCCTGTTCTGTGGGGCCACCACAATTGGGACCCCCAAAATTCCTGTTCTGAGGGATCGGCACAATTGGGACCCCCAAAACTCCTGCTCTGGGGGGTCACCAGGCTTGGGAGCCCCAAAACTCCTGTTCTGGGGGGTCACAACATCTGGGACCCCAAAACTCCTGTTCTGGGGGGTCACCACAATTGGGACCCCCAAAGCTCCTGTCCTGGGGGGTGACATTGGCTGGGAGCCCCTTGTCCTCATGGCTGATGGGGTCACTCCTGTCCCTGTGGGTATGGGGTCCCTGCTGACCCCTGTCCCCTGTCCCTGTCCCCATCCCAAGGGAGTGGCTCTGAGCAGGAGCTGACACTGTGTCTTTGTCCCCATCCCTGTCCCCATGGTGTCCCCATGACGTCCCCTCAGGGAGGTGGCTCGGAGCAGGAGCTGACACTGGTTATGGGGTCCCTGTCCCCACACTGTCCCTGTCCCCACACTGTCCCTGTCCCCTCAGGGAGGTGGCTCGGAGCAGGAGCTGACACTGGTTATGGGGTCACTGCTGACCCCGTGTCCCCATGATGTCCCCTCAGGGAGGTGGCTCAGAGCAGGAGCTGACACTGGTTATGGGGTCCCTGTCCCTGTCCCCACACTGTCCCTGTCCCCACACTGTCCCTGTCCCCCCAGGGAGGTGGCTCGGAGCAGGAGCTGTCACTGGTTATGGGGTCCCTGTCCCTGTCCCCACACTGTCCCTGTCCCCCCAGGGAGGTGGCTCGGAGCAGGAGCGCTCCAAGAAGCGCCGCCGCGGGGACAGGTACTCGGTGCACACCTCGCTCATCGTGGCCACGCTCAAGAAGATGCTGCCCATCGGCCTCAACATGTGCTCACCTGCCGACCAGGAGCTGATCGCGCTGGCCAAGGGCCGCTACGCCCTGGTGGGTGCCACCTGGGCACACCTGGGCACACCTGGGCACACCTGGGACCCACAAATGTCCCCTGGGTTAGGGACAAACCCAGACAAAGCCCTGGGGCTGGGGAGATGGCGCTGGCCAAGGGCAGCTACGCCCTGGTGGGTGCCTGGAGACACCTGGGCACACCTGGGCACACCTGAGGACACTTGGGGGCACCTGGGGACACCTGGGACACCTGGGACACTGGTGGTTAGGGACAGACCCAGACAAAGCCCTGGGGTTGGGGACATGGCGCTGGCCAAGGGCTACTGCATCCTGGTGGGTGCCTGGGGCACCTGGGCACACCTGGGCACACCTGGGCACACCTGGGACACGTGGGAACCCCCCTGGAACCTCCAAATGTCCCCTGGATTTAGGGACAAAGCTCTGGGTTGGTTGGGGACATGGTGCTGGTCAAGGGTGGCCACTGTGCCCTGATGGGTGCCCAGGGACACCTGGGGACACCTCGAAGGCTTTGGGGACAGCTCCAAGGGTTTGGGGACAGCTCCATGGCTTTGGGGACACCCCCAAGGGTTTGGGGACACCCCCTAAGGGTTTGGGGACAGCTCCAAGGGTTTGGGGACACCCCCTAAGGGTTTGGGGACAGCTCCAAGGGTTTGGGGACCCTTGCTGATTGTCCCCTGTGTCCCCCCCTGCAGAAGGACACGGACGAGGAGGTTCGGGAGTTCCTGCACAACAACCTGCACCTGCAGGAGAAGGTGAGCTGGCACGGCCCCGTGTCACTGTGTCACTGTGTCACCTGTGTCACTGTGTCACTGTGTCACTGTGTCCCCTGTGTCACTGTGTCCCCTGTGTCACTGTGTTCTCTGTGTCACTGTGTCACTGTGTCCCCTGTGTCACTGTGTCACCTGTGTCACTGTGTCACTGTGTCCCCTGTGTCACTGTGTCACTGTGTCACTGTGTTCTCTGTGTCACTGTGTCACTGTGTCACTGTGTCACTGTGTCCCCTGTGTCACTGTGTTCTCTGTGTCAACTGTGTCACTGTGTCCCCTGTGTCACTGTGTCCCTGTGTCCCCCTGTGTCACTGTGTCCCCTGTGTCACCTGTGTCACTGTGTTCTCTGTGTCACTGTGTCACTGTGTCACTGTGTCACTGTGTCCCCTGTGTCACCTGTGTCAGTGTGTTCTCTGTGTCACTGTGTCACTGTGTCAGTGTCCCCTGTGTCACTGTGTCCCCTGTGTCACCTGTGTCACTGTGTCCCCTGTGTCACTGTGTCCCCTATGTCACCTGTGTCACTGTGTCACCTGTGTCACTGTGTTCTCTGTGTCACTGTGTCACTGTGTCACTGTGTCACCTGTGTCCCCTGTGTCACTGTGTCACCTGTGTCACCTGTGTCAGTGTGTCTCTGTGTCACTGTGTCACTGTGTCACCTTGTCTGCAATGTCACTGTGTCCCCACCCTGTGTCACTCCTGTGTCACTGTGTCCTTGGTGTCGTTGTGTCCCAGCAGCCCCTTGTGCCATTTTCCCAATGTCCCCAGTGCTGTCCCCAATGTCCCCAATCAATGTCCCCAGTCAATGTCCCCAGGTGGAGAACACGGGCTCGGCGCGCTGGCAGATGGCCCTGGTGCTGATGTCCCCAATGTCCCCAATGTCCCCAATCAATGTCCCCAATGTCCCCAAATGTCCCCAGGTGGAGAACACGGGCTCAGCTCGCTGGCAGATGGCCCTGGTGCTGATGTCCCCAATCAATGTCCCCAATGTCCCCAATGTCCCCAGGTGGAGAACACGGGCTCGGCTCGCTGGCAGATGGCCCTGGTGCTGTCCCCAATCAATGTCCCCAATGTCCCCAATGTCCCCAGGTGGAGAACACGGGCTCGGCTCGCTGGCAGATGGCCCTGGTGCTGCTGTCCCCAATGTCCCCAATGTCCCCAGTCAGTGTCCCCAATGTCCCCAGGTGGAGAACACGGGTTCCGCTCGCTGGCAGATGGCCCTGGTGCTGCTGTCCCCAATGTCCCCAATCAATGTCCCCAATGTCCCCAATGTCCCCAGGTGGAGAACACGGGCTCGGCTCGCTGGCAGATGGCCCTGGTGCTGTCCCCAGTCAATGTCCCCAATGTCCCCAATGTCCCCAGGTGGAGAACACGGGCTCGGGCGCGCTGGCAGATGGCCCTGGTGCTGATGTCCCCAATGTCCCCAATCAATGTCCCCAATGTCCCCAATGTCCCCAGGTGGAGAACACGGGCTCGGCGCGCTGGCAGATGGCCCTGGTGCTGATGTCCCCAATCAATGTCCCCAATGTCCCCAATGTCCCCAGGTGGAGAACACTAGGGCTCGGCGCGCTGGCAGATGGCCCTGGTGCTGATGTCCCAATCAATGTCCCCAATGTCCCCAATGTCCCCAATCAATGTCCCCAATGTCCCCCAATGTCCCCAGGTGGAGAACACGGGCTCGGCGCGCTGGCAGATGGCCCTGGTGCTGATGTCCCCAATCAATGTCCCCAATGTCCCCAATGTCCCCAATCAATGTCCCCAATGTCCCCAATGTCCCCAGGTGGAGAACACGGGCTCGGCGCGCTGCAGATGGCCCTGGTGCTGATGTCCCCAATGTCCCCAATGTCCCCAATCAATGTCCCCAATGTCCCCAATGTCCCCAGGTGGAGAACACGGGCTCAGCTCGCTGGCAGATGGCCCTGGTGCTGATGTCCCCAATGTCCCCAATGTCCCCAAGGTGGAGAACACGGGCTCAGCTCGCTGGCAGATGGCCCTGGTGCTGATGTCCCCAATCAATGTCCCCCAATGTCCCCAATGTCCCCAGGTGGAGAACACGGGCTCGGCGCGCTGGCAGATGGCCCTGGTGCTGATGTCCCCAATCAATGTCCCCAATGTCCCCAATGTCCCCAATCAATGTCCCCAATGTCCCCAATGTCCCCAGGTGGAAGAACACTGGGCTCGGCGCGCTGGCAGATGGCCCTGGTGCTGATGTCCCCAATGTCCCCAATGTCCCCAATCAATGTCCCCAATGTCCCCAATGTCCCCAGGTGGAGGAACACGGGCTCAGCTCGCTGGCAGATGGCCCTGGTGCTGATGTCCCCAATGTCCCCAATGTCCCCAGGTGGAGAACACGGGCTCAGCTCGCTGGCAGATGGCCCTGGTGCTGATGTCCCCAATCAATGTCCCCAATGTCCCCAATGTCCCCAGGTGGAGAACACGGCTCGGCTCGCTGGCAGATGGCCCTGGTGCTGTCCCCAATCAATGTCCCCAATGTCCCCAATGTCCCCAGGTGGAGAACACGGGCTCGGCTCGCTGGCAGATGGCCCTGGTGCTGTCCCCAGTCAATGTCCCCAATGTCCCCAATGTCCCCAGGTGGAGAACACGGGCTCGGCGCGCTGGCAGATGGCCCTGGTGCTGATGTCCCCAATGTCCCCAATCAATGTCCCCAATGTCCCCAATGTCCCCAGGTGGAGAACAACGGGCTCGGCGCGCTGGCAGATGGCCCTGGTGCTGATGTCCCCAATCAATGTCCCCAATGTCCCCAATGTCCCCAGGTGGAGAACACGGGCTCGGCGCGCTGGCAGATGGCCCTGGTGCGCCAGGCCGGGCGGACGAGGGCCCCGCCAGCCCCGAGCAGGTCGTGCGCCGTCGTGCAGGAGGGTGTCGGCCGTGCTCTACCACCTCGAGCAGGTCTGGGGGCTCGGGGGCTCGGGGGGGATTTGGGGACCCCCGGTGACACCACGGGACCCCCCCCCACAGACAGAGCACCCCTACAAGGCCGAGGTGGCCGTGTGGCACAAGCTTGGGGTGCTCTGTGCCCTTGGGTGCCCAGGGGGGTTCAGGGGTGCCCAGGGGGGTTCAGGGGTGCCCAGGGGGATCAGGGGTGCCCAGGGGGGTTTGGGGGTGCCCAGGGGGATCAGGGGTGCCCAGGGGGGTTCGGGGGGTGCCCAGGGGTTCGGGGGTGCCCAGGGGGGTTCGGGGGTGCCCAGGGGGGTTCAGGGGTGCCCAGGGGGATCAGGGGTGCCCAGGGGGATTCGGGGGTGCCCAGGGGGTTCGGGGGTGACCCAGTGCCCCCCCACAGACAGAGCACCCCTACAAGTCCAAGAAGGCCGTGTGGCACAAGCTCCTGTCCAAGCAGCGCCGCCGCGCCGTCGTCGCCTGCTTCCGCATGACGCCCCTGTACAACCTGCCCAGGTGGGCACCGCGGGCACTGGGAGGGACTGGGGGGCACTGGGGCACACCTGGCACCCCCTGGGTGACACCTGGGACCCCGGGAGTGATACCTGTAACCCCCTGGGTGACGCTTGGCACCCTCTGGGTGACACCTGGGATCCCTGGGTGACACCTGGCACCCTCCAGGTGGGGATGGGTGGGCCCCCCAGGTGGGCACAGGTGCCCCCAGGCTGGCACAGGTGGTGCCAGGCTGGCACACAGGCTGGCACACAGGTGACGGGCGTGTCCCCAGGCACCGTGCCTGTAACATGTTCCTCGAGTCCTGCCGGGCACAGGTGGTGCTGGGTGGTGCCAGGTGGGCACACAGGTGGTTCCAGGTGATGCCAGGCTGGCAAGAGGTGGCAGTGCCAGGCTGGCACACAGGTGACGGGCGTGTCCCCAGGCACCGTGCCTGTAACGTGTTCCTCGAGTCCTGCCTGGGCACAGGTGGTGCTGGGTGGTGCCAGGTGGGCACACAGGTGGTTCCAGGTGATGCCAGGCTGGCAGAGGTGGCAGTGCCAGGCTGGCGCACAGGTGACGGGCGTGTCCCCAGGCACCGTGCCTGTAACATGTTCCTCGAGTCCTACCGGCTCTCGTGGCTGGCCCGGGAGCAGCCGCCCTTCGAGGAACCGAATGATCGACGACCTCTCGGTGAGAGGGGACATCCCCGGGGGTTGGGGACATCTGGGGGCTTGGGGACATCCATTGGGGGCTGGGGACATCCATTGGGGGCTGGGGACACCCCTGAGGGGCTTGGGGACATCCCTGGGGTTGGGGACATCTGGGGGCTTGGGACATCCATTGGGGGCTGGGGACACCCCTGAGGGCTTGGGACATCTGGGGCTTGGGGACATCCATTGGGGGCTGGGGACATCCCTGAGGGCTTGGGGACATCCCTGGGGTTGGGGACATCCATTGGGGTTTGGGGACATCCCCGAGGGCTTGGGGACATCCATTGGGGTCTGGGGACGTCCATTGGGGGCTGGGGACATCCCTGGGGGTTTGGGGACATCCATTGGGGTTTGGGGACACCCCCGAGGGCTTGGGGACATCCGGGGGCTTGGGGACATCCCTGGTGTGTTTGGGGACACCTGTGAGGGTTTGGGGACACCCCTGGAAGGTTTGGGGACACCCCAGGGTGGTTTGGGGACACTCTGAGCCCCCCGTGACAGGGGTTTGAGGACATCCCTAGCGTTTGAGGACACCCATGGGAATTTGGGACCACCCCAGGGTGGTTTGGGGACACCTTTGGGGTTTGGGGACACCCCTGGGGGGTTTGGGGACCCCCCCGAGCCCCCCCTGACGGGGTTTGGGACACCCCGGGGGTTTGGGGACCCCCCGAGCCCCCCCTGACGGGGTTGGGGGTTTGGGGGCGCAGAAGTCGGGCCGGGAGGAGGAGGAGGAGGAGGAGGAGGCGGAGGCGCGGCCGGACCCGCTGCACCAGCTGATCCTGCACTTCAGCCGCACCGCCTCACCGAGCAGAAGGTGACCCCAAAACACAACGGGGGGACCCCAAAAACACAACGGGGACCCCAAAACACAGCGGGGGGACCCCAACACCCAACGGGGGGACCCCAAAACACAACGGGGACCCCAAAACACACTGGGGACCCCAGATCCCAACGGGAGGACCCCAAAACACAACGGGGGACCCCAAAACCCAACGGGGGGACCCCAAAAACCCGGGGGGACCCCAGATCCCAACGGGGGGACCCCAAAACACAACGGGGGACCCCAAAAACTCCGGGGGACCCCAGATCCCAACGGGGGGACCCCAGATCCAACGGGGGGACCCCAAACACAACGGGGGGACCCCAGATCCAACGGGGGGACCCCAAAACACAACGGGGGGACCCCAAAAACTCGGGGGGACCCAAAAACACAACGGGGGGACCCCAAAACCCGGGGGGACCCCAGATCCCAACGGGGGGACCCCAAATCACAACGGGGGGGACCCCAAAACCTGGGGGGACCCCAAAACCCAACGGGGGGACCCCAAATCACACTGGGGACACCAGATCACACTGGGGACTCTAAATAAATCCCTGAGGGGAAACCAAATCACACTGGGGACCCCAAAACCCCACAGAGGAGACCCCAAATCCACCCTGGGCACCCCAAATCCCATTGGGTGAGACCCCAAATCCCCACCCCAAATCCCATCCTGGGCACCCCAAATCCCACCCTGGGCACCCCAAAATCCCAGTTTGGGCGGGGGGAGCTCAAACCTTGGGGTCACTTGGGGCCACCTGGGTCCCCTTTTTGGGGGGTCCCTGTCCCCAACCTGTGTCCCCCCCTCGCCCCCCGCAGCCACCTGGAGCAGGATCACCTGTACATGGCCTACGCCGGCATCATGGCCAAGGTGGGCACCCCAAAAACGGGGGCACCTCAAAACCTGGGCACCCCAAAAATGGGGCACCCCAAAAACGGGGGGACCTTAAAACCTGGGCACCCCAAAAAAATGGGGCACCCAAAAACGGGGGGACCTCAAAAACGGGGGGCACCTCAAAACCTGGGCACCCCAAAAAATGGGGCACCCCAAAAACGGGGGCACCTCAAAACCTGGGCACCCCAAAAAATGGGGCACCCCAAAAAATGGGGCCACCCTAAAAACGGGGGGACCTCAAACCTGGGCACCCCAAAAACGGGGCACCCCAAAAACGGGGGGACCTCAAAACCTGGGCACCCCAAAAAAATGGGGCACCCCAAAAAATGGCGCCATCCTATAAACGGGGCACCCCAAAAACGGGGCACTCCAAAAATGGGGGCACCTCTAAACTGTGGGGATCCCAGAACCTGGGAGACCCCAAAACCCGGGCTCCCAAAAACGGGGTACCCCAAAAACGGGGTACCCCAAAACCGGGGGTCCACAAAATCAGGCATCCCAAAACTGAAAACTGGGGGACTCCAGAACCTGGGGCACTCCAAAAACGGGGGGACTCCAAAACCAGGGCACCCCAAAAAGAGGGAGACCTCTAAATTGGGGGATCCCAGAACTGGGCATCCCAAAAACTGGACACCCCAAAAAGGGAGGTACCCCAAAACCGGGGCACTCCAGAAATGGGGGGACCCCAAACAGGGGCACCCCAAAACTGGGGCATGGAAAACACAAGGGGAGCCAAGGGATTTTGGGGGGCTGTTCAGGGATGGGGGGGTTTGGGGGGCTCCCAGGGATTTTGGGGGGTGTTCAGGGATGGGGGGGTTTGGGGGGGCTCCCAGGGATTTTGGGGGGCTGTTCAGGGATGGGGGGGTTTGGGGGGCTCCCAGGGATTTTGGGGGGCTGTTCAGGGATGGGGGGGGTTTGGGGGGCTCCCAGGGATTTTGGGGGGGGTGTTCAGGGATGGGGGGGGGTTTCGGGGGGCTCCCAGGGATTTTGGGGGCTGTTCAGGGATGGGGGGGTTTGGGGGGCTCCCAGGGATTTTGGGGGGCTGTTCAGGGATGGGGGGGTTTGGGGGGCTCCCAGGGATTTTGGGGGGCTGTTCAGGGATGGGGGGGGTTTTGGGGGGCTCCCAGGGATTTTGGGGGGGCTGTTCAGGGAATGGGGGGGTTTTGGGGGGCTCCCAGGGATTTTGGGGGTGTTCAGGGATGGGAGGGGGTTTCGGGGGGCTCCCAGGGATTTCTGGGCCCCCCCAGGTTGGGTTTTGGGGGGCGAGGGTTCCTGATTTGGGGATCCCCCCCCCGTCCCCAATTCCCCCCAGAGCTGCCACATCGAGGAGGGCGAGGAGGAGGAGAAGGAGGAAGAGGAGAAGGAAGAGGAAGAAGCCGAGGATTCCTTTGAGGTGGGGATGGGGGGGGACCCCAAAAACCCCCTGACCCCCCCTGTGACCCCCCCTGACCCCCACTGTGACCCCCCCGGTGTCCCCAATGTCCCCAGGAGAAGGAGATGGGGAAGCAGAAGCTGCTGTGACCCCCTGACCCCTGTGACCCCCATGACCCCCCAATCCCTGTGACCCCCCCCTGACCCCCGTGACCCCCGCGTGACCCCCGTGACCCCCGTGACCCCCGTGTGACCCCAGGAGAAGGAGATGGAGAAGCAGAAGCTGCTGTCGCAGCAGGCCCGGCTGCACACGCGCGGAGCGGCCGAGATGGTGCTGCAGATGGTCAGCGCCTGCAAGGGTGAGTGACCACTGAGTGACCCTGAGTGACCACTGAGTGACCACTGAGTGACCACTGACCACTGAGTGACACTGAGTGACCCTGAGTGACCACTGAGTGACCACTGACCACTGAGTGACCAATGAGTGACCCTGAGTGACCACTGAGTGACCACTGAGTGACCACGAGTGACCACTGAGTGACCACTGAGTGACCACTGACCACTGAGTGACCAATGAGTGACCCTGAGTGACCACTGACCAGTGAGTGACCACTGAGTGACCACGAGTGACCACTGAGTGACCCTGAGTGACGAGTGACCCTGAGTGACCACTGAGTGGACCCTGAGTGACGAGTGACCCTGAGTGACCCTGAGTGACCCTGAGTGACCACTGACCAGTGAGTGACCATGAGTGACCACGAGTGACCACTGAGTGACCACTGAGTGACCTGAGTGACCAATGAGTGACCACTGAGTGACCACTGACCAGTGAGTGACCACTGAGTGACCACGAGTGACCACTGAGTGACCACTGACCAGTGAGTGACCACTGAGTGACCACGAGTGACCACTGAGTGACCAATGAGTGACCAATGAGTGACTGCGAGTGACCACGAGTGACCAATGAGTGACCCTGAGTGACCCTGAGTGACCACGAGACCACTGAGTGACCCTGAGTGACCAATGAGTGACCCTGAGTGACCCTGAGTGACCCTGAGTGACCACGAGACCACTGAGTGACCCTGAGTGACCAATGAGTGACCACGAGAGACCACTGACCAGTGAGTGACCCTGAGTGACCACGAGTGACCACTGAGTGACCCTGAGTGACCACTGAGTGACCACGAGAGACCACTGACCAGTGAGTGACCCTGAGTGACCACGAGTGACCACTGAGTGACCCTGAGTGACCACTGAGTGACCACGAGTGACCACTGACCACTGAGTGACCCTGAGTGACCCCTGAGTGACCACTGAGTGACCCTGAGTGACCACTGAGTGACCACTGACCAGTGAGTGACACTGAGTGACCAATGAGTGACCACGAGTGACCACTGACCAGTGACCACTGACCAGTGAGTGACACTGAGTGACCACTGAGTGACCACTGAGTGACCAGTGAGTGACCACGAGTGACCAATGAGTGACCCTGAGTGACCACTGAGTGACCCCTAAGTGACCAATAGTGCCCCCATGGCTGCCCCCTTTGGTGCCCCCATGGTGCCCCCCTTTGTGCCCCCTGAGTGCCCCCATGGTGCCCCCCTTTGGTGCCCCCATGGTGCCCCCTGTGGTGACCCTGTGCTGCCCCTTTGGTGCCCCTGTGTGCCCCCTGAGTGCCCCCATGGTGCCCCCTGTGGTGACCCTGGGTGCCCCCTTTGGTCCCCAGGCGAGCGGGGGCGCCATGGTCTCCTCCACGCTCAAGTTGGGCATCTCCATCCTCAACGGGGGCAACGCCGACGTGCAGCAGGTGTGGGACCCCGCGCCACCTGTGTGTGTGCCACCCACCTGTGTGCCACCCACCTGTGTGCCACCCACCTGTGTGCCACCCACCTGTGTGTCACCTGTGTCACCTGTGTCACCTGTGTGCCACCCACCTGTGCCACCTGTGTGCCACCCACCTGTGTGTCACCTGTGTCACCTGTGTCACCTGTGTGCCACCCACCTGTGCCACCTGTGTGCCACCCACCTGTGTGTCACCTGTGTCACCTGTGTGCACCCACCTGTGTGCCACCCACCTGTGTGCCACCCACCTGTGTGCCACCTGTGTGTCACCCCTGCGTCACCTGTGTGCCACCCACCTGTGTGCCACCCACCTGTGTGTCACCTGTGTCACCTGTGTGTCATCTGTGTGTCACCCCTGCGTCACCTGTGTGCCACCCACCTGTGTCACCTGTGTGCCACCTGTGTGCCACCCACCTGTGTGCCACCTGTGTGTCACCCCTGCGTCACCTGTGTGCCACCCACACCGTGTGCCACCTGTGTGTCACCCCTGCGTCACCTGTGTGCCACCCACCTGTGTCACCTGTGTGCCACCTGTGTGCACCCACCTGTGTGCCACCCACCTGTGTGCCACCTGTGTGTCACCCCTGCGTCACCTGTGTGCCACCCACCTGTGTCACCTGTGTGCCACCCACCTGTGTGCCACCTGTGTGTCACCCCTGTATCACCTGTGTGCCACCTGTGCCACCTATGTCACCCGTGTGCCACCTGTGTGCCACCCCTGGGTCACCTGTGTGTCCCCACCTGTGTGTCCCCACCTGTGTGCCACCTGTGTGTCACCCACCTGTGTCACCTGTGTGCCACCCCTGCGTCACCTGTGTCACCTGTGTGTCCCCAGTGTCCCCAATGTCCCCACCTGTCCCTTCACCTGTCCCACTGTCCCTGTGTCCCTCCTCCTGTCCCCCAGTGTCCTTATGTGTCCCCACCTGTCCCCCCATGTCCCCCAGTGTCCTCAGTGTCCCCATGTCCCTCACATGTCCTCAGTGTCCTCTGGTGTCCCCATGTCCCCTGCTGTCCCCAATGTCCCCAATGTCCCCATTGTCCCTGCTGTCCCCAATGTCCCCAGTGTCCCCACTGTCCCTGCTGTCCCCAATGTCCCTCAGTGTCCCCAATGTCCCCTGGTGTCCCCTATGTCCCTGCTGTCCCCAATGTCCCAATGTCCCCTCTGTCCCCACTGTCCCTGCTGTCCCCAATGTCCCCCACTGTCCCTGCTGTCCCCAGTGTCCCCAGTGTCCCTCAGTGTCCCCAATGTCCCTGTGTCCCAATGTCCCCAATGTCCCTGGTGTCCCCACTGTCCCCAGTGTCCCCCATGTCCCTCACGTGTCCCCAATGTCCCTGCTGTCCCCACTGTCCCTGCTGTCCCCAATGTCCCCACTGTCCCTGCTGTCCCCAATGTCCCCAATGTCCTGCTGTCCCACTGTCCCCAATGTCCCCACTGTCCCTGCTGTCCCCAATGTCCCTGCTGTCCCCGCTGTCCCCAATGTCCCCGCTGTCCCCACTGTCCCCAATGTCCCCACTGTCCCTGCTGTCCCTGCTGTCCCCAATGTCCCTGCTGTCCCCAATGTCCCTGCTGTCCCCAATGTCCCCACTGTCCCTGCTGTCCCCAATGTCCCCAATGTCCCTGCTGTCCCCAATGTCCCCGCTGTCCCCAATGTCCCTGCTGTCCCCAATGTCCCCACTGTCCCTGCTGTCCCCAATGTCCCCAATGTCCCTGCTGTCCCCAATGTCCCCAATGTCCCTGCTGTCCCCAATGTCCCCAGTGTCCCTGCTGTCCCCGCTGTCCCTGCTGTCCCCAATGTCCCCAGTGTCCCTGCTGTCCCGCTGTCCCCAATGTCCCCAATGTCCCTGCTGTCCCCACTGTCCCCAGTGTCCCCGCTGTCCCCGCTGTCCCCAGTGTCCCTGCTGTCCCCTCCATGTCCCCACAGAAGATGCTGGAGTACCTCAAGTCCAAGCGCGAGGTCGGCTTCTTCCAGAGCGTGCAGGCGCTGATGCAAACCTGCAGGTGCGGGGGGAAACGGGGAGCCCCGCAGGAATTGGGGTCCCCCTGTGGGAATTGGGGTCACCCCTGTGGGAACTGGGGTCACCCCGGGGGAATTGGGGTCCCCCTGTGGAATTGGGGTCACCCCTGTGGGAACTGGGGTCACCCCGGGGGAATTGGGGTCCCCCTGTGGGAATTGGGGTCACCCTGTGGAAATTGGGGTCACTCTGTGGGAATTGGGGTCACTCTGTGGGAATTGGGGTCCCCCTGTGGGAATTGGGTCACTCTGGGGAAATTGGGGTCACCCCGTGGGAATTGGGGTCACTCTGGGGGAATTGGGGTCCCCCCTGAGCTATTGGGGTCCCCCAGATCAGCAGGACCCCCCAGGTGGGGCTGTGCTGGTTTTGGGGTCCCCGCGACCCTCGCTTTTGGGGTCCCTCTGACCCCCATTTTTGGGGTCCCCCCGGGCTATTGGGGTCCCCCAGATCAGCAGGACCCCCCGGACGGGGCTGTGTTGATTTGGGGTCCCCCTGACCCATTTTTGGGGTCCCCTCCCTGCAGTGTCCA